>NC_140990.1:141452342-141611775 GCF_052327205.1 Somniosus microcephalus | reverse complement strand
CTAACCCTCCCCCTCCCGCGATATCCCGATCGCATCCACCCCCCCGCGAATTCCGAGGCCCTCCCCCCCCCCGCGATTCCCGAGCTCACTCCCCCCCGCGATTTCCCGAGGCCTCTCCCCCCCTCCCCCGCGATTCCCGAGCTCTCCCCCCGCGATTTCCGAGGCTCTCTCCCCACCCCGCCCCCGCGATTTCCCGAGCTCTCCCCCCCGCGATTCCCGAGGCTCTCACCCCCGCCCGCTCGATTTCCGAGGCTCTCCCCCCGCTCCCCGGCTCCCCCCCGCGATTTCCCGAGGCTCTCTCCCCCCCCGCGATTTCCCAAGGCTCTCCCCCCCCGCGATTTCCCGAGGCCTCCCCACCCCCGCCGACCTCTCCCCCCCGAGTCTCTCCCCCCGCGATTTCACGAGGCCCTCCCCCCACCGCGATTTCCCGAGGCTCTCCCCCCCGCGATTTCCCGAAGCCTCCCCCCCCGCGATTTCCCGAGGCTCTCCCCCCCGCGATTTCCCGAGGCTCTCTCCCCCCCCCCGCCCCCCCGCGATTTCCCGAGGCTCTCCCCCCCGCGATTTCCGAGGCTCTCTCCCCCCCCGCCCCCCGCGATTTCCCGAGGCTCTCCCCCCCGCGATTTCCCGAGGCTCTCCCCCCGCGATTTCCCGAGGCTCTCTCCCCCCCCCGCCCCCCGCGATTTCCCGAGGCTCTCCCCCCCGCGATTTCCGAGGCTCTCTCCCCCCCCGCCCCCCGCGATTTCCCGAGGCTCTCCCCCCGCGATTTCCCGAGGCTCTCACCCCCGCGGTTTGCCGAGGCTCTCTCCCCCCCCCCCGCCCCCCGCGATTTCCCGAGGCTCTCTCCCCCCGCGATTTCCCAAGGCTCTCCCCCCCCCGCGATTTCCCGAGGCTCTCCCCCCCCCCCGCGATTTCCCGAAGCTCTCCCCCCCGCGATTTCCCGAGGCTCTCTCACCCGCGATTTCCCGAAGCTCTCCCCCCCCCCCGCGATCTCACGAGGCTGTGTGCTGGCGTCACGGGGGCCGTGCGCATGCGTGCCGGCGTCAAGGCGGCTGCGCTACGGCCGTGCGCATGCGTGGTTGCCGTTTAAATAAAAGCCAGAGCGGGCTCTCGCGGGCGGGCGGCGCATGCGCGGACAGTGCCAGCGGCGCGAGGCGGCCCGCGGGGAGTAGGCAGGGAAACCCCGCGGGCTGGCGGCCGTTAGAGCGGGTGTAGGCAGGGAAACCCCGCGGGCTGGCGGCCGTTAGAGCGGCTCACTTCGGGCCCCGATACCGTCAAACCTGAGAGGGTGAAGTAGAGAGGGAAGAGGAGAAGGAGAGAGAGGGAAGAGGAGAAGGAGAGAGAGGGAAGAGGAGAAGGAGAGAGAGAGAGGGAAGAGAGAGAGATAGAGAAATTTTTGGAGCTTCAGGCCTGCCTGCAGCGGGCCTGGAGACCAGCACCGAGTCCCCCCTGCGCGAGGGTGAGGAGGAGGGAGGGGGGGTTGCTAAACACAATATAAAACTGAAATAAATTGTTAATTAATTCCCTAACACATAATTCAAATATTTACCTTAGTTCCCTAACACACAGAAAGTGTGGGGGAAAACATTGTGGAAAATCAAGATGGCGGCCACTCACCTCGGTTCAGAAGGATAAGGCCCACCCACACACGCACCGATTGGTCGACCGGCCAGGTCACCGAAGCGTAGGATTGGTCAATCGTCGAGTCACTCGACACTCAACTGTAGGAAGACCTCGACGTCACACGGTCACTAATGAGATGCTAATGAGCGGAACGCTGAACGTTTTTGGGATACCGCGGGCGGGATTTTTGTCTGGCCGAAACGTAAGTAGGCCGATGACCAGTCCGGAATCGCAAGCTTTCTTTTGAGGCGACGCGCACGTCGGTACGCTCTGTAACTTCCAAACGCATCGAGACCAGGCCGACAGACAGACAGACAGACAGACAGACAGACAGAAGAGCCGCTTTATATATATAGATGCATTCACTCATCATCCCAACTCACACCGAGCCCCATTCACCCATCATCCTAACTCACACCAAGCCCCATTCAAACATCATCCAATCTCACACCAAGCCCCATTACCCATCATCCTAACTTACACCAAGCCCCATTCATATATCATCCTAATGAACACCAAGCCCCATTCTCCCATCATCCAAATTCACAACAAGACCCAGTCAACCATCATCCTAACTCACGCCAAGACCCATTTACACATCATCGTAAATCACTCCAAGTCCCATTCACCCATCACCTAGCTCACAACAAGCCCCATTCACCCATCATCATAAATTACACCAGGCCCCATTCACCAATCATCCTAAATCACTCCAAGACCCATTCACACATCTTCCTAATTCACACCAAGCCAAATTCACCCATCACCCTAAATCAAGCCAAGCATCTTTCATCCTAGCTTACTCCACGCCCCATTCACATTTCATCCTACAGCACACCAAGCCTCATTCAAGCATCATACTCACTAACACCAAGCCTCATTCACCCATCTTTCTAACTTACACTGAGACCCATTCACCCATCACCCTAACCCACACCAAGCCTCAATCAAGCATCATACTAACTTAAACCAAGCCCCATTCACACATCATCATAACTTACACCAAGCCCCATTCACCCATCATCCCAAATCGCACCAAGTCCCATTCACCCATCATCCTATCTCACCCATCATCCTAATTTTCTCCAAGCCCCATTCACCCATCATCCTAAATCACACCAAGCCCCATTAAAACATCTTCTTAATTCACACCAAGCCAAATTCATTCATCATCCTAAATGAAGCCAACATAATTCACCCATCATCCTAGCTTACTTCAAGACCCATACACATATCATCCTAACCCACAGCAAGCCTCATTCAAGCATCATACTAACTTATACCAAGCACCATTCACACATTATCCTAACTCACACCAAGAGACATTCACCCATCATCCAAACTCACACCAAGCCCCATTTACCCATCATCTTAACTCACACAAAGACCCATTCACACATCATCCCAACTCACACGAAGAACCATTCACCCACCATCACAACTCACACCGAGACCAATTCACGCATCATCCTAAATCACTCCAAGCCCCATTCACCCTTCACCCTAACTCACACAAAGCCCCATTCACCCATCATCCTAACTCACACCAAGCCCCATTCAAAGAATATCCAATCTCACACCAAGCCCCATACACCCATCATCCTAACTTCCAACAAGCCCCATTCATCCATCATCCAAAATCACAGCAAACCAATTCAATCATCACGCTAACACACTCCAAGCCCCATCGACCCATCATCCTATCTCACATAAAGCCCCATTCACCCATCAACCTAACTCACTCCAAGCCCCATTCACACATCATTCTAACTCACACCAAGACACATTCAACCATCCTCCTAACTCACACCAAGCCCCATTCACCCATCATCCTTATCAGACCAAGCCCCATTTGCACATCATCCTAACATATACGAAGACGCATTCACCCATCATCCAAACTCACACTAAGACACATTCACCCATCATCCAAACTCGCACCCAGACCCATTCAAACATCATCCTGACTCACACCAAGACACAATCACCCATCATCCTAATTCACACCAAGACCCATTCACCCAACATCCTAACTCACACCAAGCTCCATTCACATATCATCCTAACTCACACCAAGCCACATTCACACATCATCCTAACACATATGAAGACGCATTCACACATCATTCTAACTCACACCAAGCCACATTCACCCATCATCTTAACTAACACAAAGCCCCATTCACCCATCATCCTAACTCACACGCAGAGACAATCACACATCATCTGAACTCAAACCAAGAAACATTCACCGATGAACCTTACTCACACGAAGCCCCATTAACGAAATCATCCTAACTCACACCAAGACCCTTTCACCCATCATCTTAACTCACACCAAGACACAATCATCCATCATCCTAACCTACAAGAAGACCCTTTCACTCATCATCCTAACTCAAACCAAGACCCATTCACATATCATCCTAAATCTCACCAAGCCCCATTCACCAATCATCTTAACTCACACCAAGGTCCATTCAAATATCAGCCTAACTTACACCATGCCACATTTACGCATCATCCTAACTCGTACAAAAGCAATTCAATCAGCATCCTAGCACATAGCAATCCACATTCACACATCATCATAAATCGATGCTAGCCCCATTCACCCATCATCCTAACTCACACCAAGATCCAATCACCCATCACCCTAACTCAAACCAAGACACATTCACTAATCATCATAACTCACACCAAACCCCATTCACCCATCATCCTAAGTCACAGACTATTCACCCACCATCCTAACTCAAACCAAGTCACTTTCACCCACCATCCTAACTCACACCAAGCCCCATTCACCCATCATCCTAATCAGACCAAGCCCCATTCACACATCATCCTAAGACTCACCAAGACACATTCACACATCATCCGAACTCACACCAAGCCCCATTCACCCATCATCCTAATCAGACCAAGCCCAATTCACACATCATCCTAACATATACGAAGATAAATTCAGCCATCATCCAAACTCAAATCAAGACATATTCAACCATCATCCTAACTCGCACCCAGCCCCATTCAAACATCATCCTAACTCACACCAAGACCCATTCACCCACCAACCTAACTCACACACAGACCCATTCACCCATCACCCTAACTCACACCAAGCACCATTCACACATCATCCTAACTCAAACCAAGACACATTCACCAATCATCGTAGCTCACACCAAGACCCATTCACCCATCAGTCTAACTCACACCAAGCCACATTCACCCATCATCCTAAGTCACACCAAGCCCCATTCATACATCATCCAACTCAAACCAAGACACATTCACCAACCATCCTAACTCACACCAAGACTCATTCACCCATCATCCTAACTCACACCAAACCCCATTCACCCATCATCTTAAGTCACATGACCATTCACCCATCATACTAACTCAAACCAAGTCACATTCACCTATCATCCTAAGTCACACCAGGCCCCATTCACCCATCAACCTAACTCACACCAAGGTCCATTCACACATCAACCTAAACCACACCAAGCCAAATTCACTCTTCATACTAAATCTAACCAAGCATCATTCACCCATTATCCTAGCTTACACCAACACCCATACACATTTGATAATACTCCAGACCAAGCCTCATTCAAGCACCATAATAACTTACACCAAGCATCATTCACACATCATCCTAACTCACACCAAGACACATTCATCCATCATCCAAACTTACACCAAGCCCCATTTACCCATCATCTTAACTCACACAAAGACCCATTCACACATCATCCTAACTCATCCGAAGAACCATTCACCCACCATCACAACTCACACCGAGACCAATTCACGCATCATTTTAAATCACTCAAAGCCCAATTCACCCTTAATCGTAACTCACACAAAGCCCCATTCAACCATCACCCTAACTCACACCAAACCCCATTCCAAGAGTATCCAATCTCACACCAAGCCCCATGCACCCATCATCCTAACTTCCACCAAGCCCAATTCACCATCATCCATAATCTCAGCAAACCAATTCAATCATCATCCTAACTCACTCCAAGCCACATTCACCCATCATCCTAATTCACACCAAGGCCCATTCACCCATCATCCTACCTCACACTCAGACCCATTCACCCATCACTCTAACCAAGCTCCATTCACCCATCATCCTAACATATACGAAGGCACATTCACCCATCATCCAAACACATATCAAGACACATTCACCCATCATCCTAACTCGCACCCAGCCCCATTCAACCATCATCCAAACTCACATCAAGACACAATCACCCATCATCCTAATTCACACCAAGACCCAATCACCCATCATCCTACCTCACACACAGACCCATTCACCCATCACCCTAACTTAGACCAAGCTCCATTCACACATCATCCTAACTCACACAAAGCCCCATTCACCCATCATCCTAACTCACACGAAGACACATTCACACATAATACTAACACATATGAAGACGCATTCACACATCATCCTAAATCACACAAAGCCCCATTCACCCATCATCCTAACTCACACGAAGACACATTCACACATCATCCTAACACATATGAAGACGCATTCGCACATCATCCTAACTCACACCAAAACACATTCACCCATCAACCTTACTCACACCAAGCCCCATTAACCAAATCATCCTAACTCTCACCAAGACCCATTCACCCATCATCCTAACTCCCACCAAGTCACAATCATCCATCATTTAAACTACACCAAGATCCTTTCACTCATCTTCCTAACTCAAACCAAGACCCATTCACGCATCATCCTAAATATCTCCAAGCCCCATTCACCCATCTTCCTATCTTGCACCATCCCGCATTCAATCATCATCCTAACTCACACCACCCCAATTCACCAATCATCTTAACTCACACCAAGCTCCGTTCAACTATCAGCCTAACGTACACCATGCCACATTCACACATCGTCCTAACTCGAATTTAAAGCAATTCATTCAACATTCTAGCACGTAGCAATCCACATTCACCCATCATCATAAATCGATGCTGGCCCCATTCACACATCATCCTATCTCACACCAAGATCAAATCACCCATCACCCTAATTCACAAAAAGATCCATTCACCCATTCTCCTAACTCACACACAGACCCATTCACCCATCATCCTAACTCACACCAAGCCCCATTCACCCATCATCCTAAGTCACAGACCATTCACCCATCATCCTAACTCAAACCAAGTCACATTCACCTATCATCCTAAGTCACACCAGGCCTCATTCACCCATCCTCCTAACGCACACCAAGATCCAAACACCTATCAACCTAACACACACCAAGCCAAATTCACTCTTCATCCTAATTCAAGCCAAGCATCATTCACCCATCATCCTAGCTTACACTAAGATCCATACACATTTCATCCTACTCCACACCAAGTCTCATTCAAGCATCATAATAACTTACACCAATCATCATTCACACATCATCCTAACTCACACCAAGGCACATTCATCCATCATCGAAACTCACACCAAGCCCCATTTACCAATCATCTTAACTCACACAAAGACCCATTCACACATCATCCTAACTCATCCGAAGAACCATTCACCCACCATCACAACTCACACCATGACTAATTCATGCATCATTTTAAATCACTCCAAGCCCAATTCACCCTTCATCCTAACTCACACCAAGCCCCATTCACCCATCACCCTAACTCACACCAAACCCCATTCAAAGAGTATCCAATCTCACACCAAGCCCCATGCACCCATCATCCTAACTTCCACCAAGCCCAATTCACCATCATCCATAATCTCAGCAAACCAATTCAATCATCATCCTAACTCACTCCAAGCCACATTCACCCAACATCCTAATTCACACCAAGACCCACTCACCCATCATCCTACCTCACACACAGACCCATTCACCCATCACCCTAACTCAGACCAAGCTCCATTCACCCATCATCCTAACTTACACGAAGAGACATTCACACATCATCCTAACTCACACCAAGCCCCATTAACCAAATCATCCTAACTCCCACCAAGTCACAATCATCCATCATTTAACCTACAGCAAGACCCTTTCACTCATCTTCCTAACTCAAACCAAGACCCATTCACGCATCATCCTGAATCTCTCCAAGCCCCATTCACCCATCTTCCTAACTCGCACCAACCCGCATTCAATCATCATCCTAACTCACACCACGCCCATTCACCAATCATCTTAACTCACACCAAGGTCCATTCAACTATCAGCCTAACTCACACCATGCCACATTCACGCATCATCCCAACTCAAAATAAAAGCAATTCATTCAGCTTTCTAGCACGTAGCAATCCACATTCACCCATCATCATAAATTGATGCTGGCCCCATTCACCCATCATCCTATCTCACACCAAGATCAAATCACCCCTCATCCTAATTCACACCAAGATCCATTCACCCATTCTCCTAACTCACACACAGACCCATTCACACATCACCCTAACTCAAACCAAGATACATTCACTAATCATCCTAAGTCACAGACCATTCACCCATCATCTTAACTCAAACCAAGTCACATTCACCTATCATCCTAAGTCACACCAGGCTTCATTCACCCATCATCCTAACGCACACCAAGATCCATTCTCCCATCAACCTAACACACACCAAGCCAAATTCACTCTTCATCCTAATTCAAGCCAAGCATCATTCACCCATCATCCTAGCTTACACCAAGACCCATAAACATTTCATTCTACTCCAAACCAAGCCTCATTCAAGCATCATAATAAGTTACACCAAGCACCATTCACACATCATCCTAACTCACACCAAGACACATTCACCCATCATCCAAACTCACACCAAGCCCCATTTACCCATCATCTTAACTCACACAAAGACCCATTCACACATCATCCTAACTCATCCGAATAACCATTCACCCACCATCTGAACTCACACCGTGACCAATTCACGCATCATTTTAAATCACTCCAAGCCCAATTAACCGTTCCTCCTAACTCACACCAAGCCCCATTCAACCATCATCCTAACTCACACCAAACCTCATTCAAAGAGTATCCAATCTCACACCAAGCCCCATGCACCCATCATCCTAACTTCCACCAAGCCCAATTCAACATCATCCATAATCTCATCAAACCAATTCAATCATCCTAACTCACTCCAAGCCCCATTCACCCATCATCCTAATCACACCAAGCCCCATTCACCCATCATCCAAACTCACACAAAGACCCATTCACCCATCATCCAAACTCACACCAAGACACATTCAAACATCATCCAAACTCACACCAATCCCCATTCACACATCATCCTAACTAACACAAAGGCACATTCACACATCAATCTAACTCGCACCAAGACATATTCAACCATTGTCCTAGCTCACACCAAGCCCCATTCACCCACCATCCTAACTCACACAAAGACCCATTCAACAATCATCCTAACACACACCAAGACACATTCACACATCATCCTCACTCACACCAAGCCCCATTCACCCATCATCCTAATCAGACTGTTGTGGCTAATTTAGGGCACAGCCGGCCAGGTGGTATATGAGGTCGACACGATACCCAACAGAAGCTTTCTGAGTTAATAAAACTCCGACTATGAGTTGAATGGCAAAGTAAAAGAATGCTTTATTGCAGAGCTCTGGGAGAAACCGTTACACACCCCTTGTGTGATCACCAAGTTCCTCGTTTTACACAAACAAAGCCCCTGCCTTTATACAGGGGTCAAAACAAATTACCTCATATTACTAATCACCGCGATACCCCATGACATCTATAACGGTTACCTATTTTAAGCAAGCGATGGACCCTAGGTCTAAAACCTTTTTCGGGACCTTTAACCGCAGACAGGAGAAGCAGAAGTAAAAACATTGTTTCCAGACTGTCCGTCCTTGCAAGGTAACCACAATCTAAAAACAAGCTGCAGCTGGCAATTACATCACCCCCCTGCGTACGTGCAAACCCAAGGCCCCTTGTTAGCCAGTTTTAATGTCAAGTGTCCCGACAGTCTTTGCAAAGTCCTGAGTACTGAAATTCTACTTAACAATCCCTCCTTTTGGTCCTGGATCACGATCTTCTTGGTCCAGCTGACCATCAATTTTCTTTCTTCACAGTGTTGTTCCTACAACCACTGACTAATCCGGGGGAAGGCAGTCAGTTCAGGTTGGTCCTCCTTGTCCTCTTCCACAAGCGATAGTTCATCCGCCTGAATCACACTGACTGGCATTACCGGTGTCATTGCCATTTTGCAACAAGCTCTCACTATAGTTAGCAGACAGCATATTGCAACACATATCGCGACAATGATAACCAATGTATGCATTATCCAGGGGCCCCATCCCGTTAGTCCTAGCCACTCCAACCATCCTTGTCCCGGATTGGTATGGAGTTTCTTCACTTCATCCTTCATGTGGTTTACTAAGTTTGTGATATTTTCCGAACTATCGGGGATATAAGTACAGCACTCACTTCCTATCAAGGCACAGGTTCCTCCTTGTGCTGCAAGGAGGTAATCTAAGGCCATTTGATTCTGGAGGGTTACTGTTCTAATGGCTACCATTTCGGCACTCATTTCTGTTAAAGCTTCCCCAGTAACATTGGCAACTACCTCTATTAGCCTTGCCAACTTCCTTGTTTCATCCATTAAGTTCATTATTCCATAGGGAGGGTTTATTACACCAAAAAATCTTTGATAAGCTCCTAGCTCTCTTTTAGTCCGGTATTTCTTAAATTCGTGGTGTTCCCCAATCTCATTCAAGTGGTGAATGTATGGTACTACATAACCTAAGTAACACGAACCCGTCCAATACCGGTATGATTTAGTTGGAAGAAACCTTGGCCACAGCCTGTGAGATTACATTTTGTTACATTAACATCTTGGAAACAGTTACTGGGTCCTACTTTTATACCTCCGGACACAATCTTCGCTAAACATATTGGCCCCTCCGGCCTACCAACCCCTAAAGTATTAGTAAGGACTAAGGATGGAGGCTGCCTATTCCGATTATAGTTAGGCTGGTACCACCCCTGGAAAGTGGTTAGGTCGTAACCTGCCGACTTCCAGTTGTCCCTGTCACCCTCCTGGTTGTACGAATCTTCATAATTGCCGCTGGCGTTTTGGCGCATGACCCACTCTGCCATCTCTGTGGCATTGAACGGGATGGGTCTCAAGGGAATCCCTCTTTTACTATGGATTGGGATATGGCTACAGACCCAACAGCTTGTTAAGTTACAGCTTTTGGCATATTCATAGGACATGTACAGAAAGGTATTTACGTGTAACTCTTGCTTACATAGCTGTCTCCCCTGGGTTACCGTAACAATGCATATTATCGCAACTAAACATATTATGGCCTTCATCTTTATTTCTGATTAAGTACTGCCTGTCTGAAGCTGGTTTATTTTTTCTTTGGCCCTCCCGATAACACTCTTGTACTAACGCGTTAAGATAAAAGCTTATAAGCACAACTGATGCAATAAGCCACAAAACAAATGCCCACACAGGCAAACAGATCAAAGTATCATGCATTAATCAGCTGATGTTGACCTGGAAAATAATACAAGGGGTGTATCATTAGTAATTTCTATGCACACCCCTTTTGAGGTTTTTTTTTTCCTCACAGGCCAGCACAGGCTGAGAGTACAATGGGTGTAGGATTTCAGCAGGCCAGAACAATCCAAACACCATACCAGACCTCGCAAAACTGCAGTCACCTTTCCAAGGCCGAGCATGAGTTCTGTGACCTCGAGACGTAATCCTTATGCTTTAACTAAACATTATCAATTCTCAATCTGCGTTTCACGCCCCTACAGATTGAGTCCTTAACACAATAACTTAACAACTTTAATCCTAATTGTATGCTGGTTAAATTCATTTGTCAGTCTTTTCTTTCGTGGTGACACTTTCCCCTGTAGTCCCCTTCTCAGGCGGCTCCAGGGGTGACTTGGGCTCATATATCTTTAGCTGTGTCCAGTGTTTCCACACTCCCTTTCCCCATATGTCTAGACAGGCGCAAGTATCTCCGCTAATAATAACTTCGTAAGGCCCATTCCACTTGGGAGCAAAGCCTGATTTGGTTGGTAATACCTTTAGCATTACCCTAGTTCCCGCTGTCGGGACTTCTGGTAACGGGAAGGGGAGTTCCTTCTCGTCCTGCTCCTTCTGGTGGTACCTTACTTGCTTCCACATTTCTTTTAATTGTTTACTCATTTCTTGGACATATCGCTGTAGCTTGTCCTTTAAGGGGCCTACATCCACCCCTCCTGTAATTATGCCTTCTGGCAGTTGCATTGCTCGTCCTGTCATAAGTTCATACGGGGTAAGGCCTGTAGTGCGATTATTGGTGGCCCGTAATTTCATCAGAATGATAGGTAACACTTCCACCCATGTTTTTCCTGATTCCTGCATGGCCTTAGCCAACGCATTTTTTAATGTTCGGTTCAGTCTCTCTACCATTCCCGAGCTCTGGGGATGGTAGGGTATATGGAATTTTTGCTTGATTCCCATTAACTGACACATATGTTTTACCACACCTCCCGTGAAGTGGGTTCCTTGATCGGAATCTATGAAGTGGCATTCCCTAACGGGGAATTACCTCTTCTGCCAAGATTCTAGCAACGGTAGTGGCAGTACAATTTCTGGTGGGGAATGCCTCCACCCATCTTGTGAACTGATCAATAATCACCAGGCAGTACGTCTTACCCTGGGATATGGGTAAGGGCCCTGTAAAATCTATTTGCAAGTGTTCCCATGGCCCTCGAGGCCTGGGTTGGTGTCCTTGTTTAATCTTAACCGGTCTTCCTGGGTTATGCTGAGCGCACACGATGCATCGTTGACAATACTTAGCAATATCCCGTCCCATACCCTTCCACGACCACTCCTTACCTAAAGTCTGTTGCATCGCCTCCTTTCCAGAGTGGCTTAATCCATGGTGTAAATCGAGTAGGGTATTCTGTATACACTCGGGGGCCATTACCTTATTATTTACTCGCCATACTCCGTCTGCTTTTGGTCTGGCTCCTTGTGCTTTCCATCTTTGCCTTTCACTAGGTAATATATCCTCGTGTAGCTCGGCAATACTGATTTCATTTCCTGGGCTATCTACAGTGGCGGCTACAGGTTCCTCGGGTTCCCATTCAAAGGCTAACTCCGCGGATTGTTTCGCTATCTGCTTTCCCTCCTCCCATTCCAGGTTTGCTTCTTTCCATTCCAAGACCAGGGCTGCCTGAGCTGCCCTGTCGGCTGCCTGGTTGCCCATATAACCCTTCCATTCCGGGCTGTCTTTGCCTGGTTCCTTTTGGTGCGCTTTAATCTTTATTACTGCGACCTGTTTAGGCTTATTACTAGCTTCAAGGAGGGCTTCGATTCTTTCCTGATGTCTTATGGGGGTTCCCCCGGTAGTTACAAATCCCCGTCGGCCCCATGCAGTCATGTAGTCATGGACTACTCCGAACGCATATCGGCTGTCCGTATATATATTTACCATTTTATTCTCGGACTCTTCTAGTGCTACTGTCAGTGCCACTAGTTCTGCCACTTGGGCTGACAAGCCTCCTTCAAGCCTCCCTGATCGTACATTCCTCATCTGACTATTTACCACAGCCCAGCCCGTGCGAGGCTGTCCGTCTATATATTTTCGGGACCCGTCCATGTACAGTGTCTCTTCAGCCTCTGGTAGCGGAGTGTCTTTTATTTTGTCTCCCTTTAAGTCAGCATCTACATCTCCACAATCATGGGAAACTCCTGATCCCAATACTCCTTCCACTGCTTCTTTTGTTTACAGTCCTTAATGAAGTGTCCCACCTTGCCACAGTTGTGGCAGGATCCTTTGGGTTTAGCCCCTGACCCAGCATTGCCAGACTGAGCTGCACTTACTCTTTCCTTTTTCACTTGCCTGTAATCCGTCAACGCCACATGCCCATTCGATTAACTCGTCATATGTTCTGGTACCTAGTACTCCTAGTTTTATGATTGCCTGATGGGGGGCAGACAGCCCATCTTTAAAGGCCTGGATAAAGGCTGGGTCTGTCCTCACCGCCTGTACCTGGCCAGAGGACTCTCCGTAGATGGTGAATAATCATTCCCCATACTCTGAAGAGCCCTCGCCCTTTCGTTGTTTACATGATGTTATTTTATTCCAATTTATGGGGGCTTCTCCTAACACCCTTTGTATTTCTGTTTTAAATAACTGGAAGGTTACATCCATTTCCTCTTTATTCATTTTTAGTGGACATTGATTCGTCCACCTCCCATTGCAGTAATCTGTATTAGCATGCCCAATGCCGGGGTTTGCAGGGACCAACCGCCAACGGTCAACGGGGCATGCCGCCTGAACTAATTGGTGGAGGGAGTGTCCCTGCCAGACTGATTCTAACTCCGACCAAAATTTAGCATTAGAACTCCGCGTCTGTAATTTACCCAAACGGCCCATAACGGCTTCCTTTTCACCTGGGGTAAATGCTTTCCAATCTGCTCTCCCCCTATTGGCAACCACTGCTTCATTCAGTGGGTCTTGCCTTGTTGCCGGTGCTACATGGTATCCTTCTGGAGGTGCACTGGGGTTAGTATATGGGGGAGGAACCTCTTCTCTTCCCGTTTCCCCCCAATTCTGTCGGTTATAGTCCCTCAGCCATCGTTGTTGTTCTTCATTGACTCCTTTAAGGACTTCTATCTGTTTCTTACAACCCTCGCACTCTGTGCGAAGATAATCTATCTGGAATTGTTTTCCCTTAAGGCTCACCGCCGCCTTTTCTGCCTGTTCTATTAACCCTGTCAGTTGGTGAACCAGCAGTACTCCTGCTTTCTTAGTCCTCTCCTTCTTTTGCGTATCCCACCATGACCGCTGTTGGTCCAAACTTTTTGATACGTCCCACCCGTCTTTCTGCATTTTCTCAATTAGGGAACATCTATCTGTCATATAAGTATCGATAAGGGAGCCCGTGGGCCCCCGCTTCAAGTCCTTACCCGACATTATGTCCCTCGGCCACTATCTCCGGTCCCCGTAAATCTGAGAACACAAATACTTTTCTCTCGGGGTCCCGTCACGTGTAATGTAAAGGTTGGTCCGGCTCCTTTACCTCTCCTCCAGTTCTCCTCCTAGGCTATACCTAGGTTCCCTGGAATCACATAAATTAATGCAGTCTCATGGTTGTTAGTATCCTAGCACAATTTTACATATGCCATCTCACCTCTCTTTTGTTCTTTTTGAATCACTCGAGCGTGTGTCCGCTTGATCAGGGCGGCCAGTCACTCGGTGACCCTGCTCACAGCGCCAATTTGTTGTAGCTAATTTAGGGCACAGCGGGCCAGGTGGTATAGGAGGTCGACGCGATACCCAACAGAAGCTTTCTGAGTTAATAAAACTCCGACTATGAGTTGAATGGCAAAGTAAAAGAATGCTTTATTGCAGAGCTCTGGGAGAAACCATTACACACCCCTTGTGTGATCACCAAGTTCCTCGTTTTACACACACAAAGCCCCTGTAAGGACCGGAACTCGGTGGACCCAACTGCAGTAAGGCAAACTGAGGCGAAGGTTAGGTTGCAAAACAAAAGTAGACTTTACTTGACATAAACAAAATAACAGCACAGAATACAAGCTAGCAGGCCAGCAAGCAGTATCACCAGGCAGTGCAACTCAAGACTGAGCAATGAACATAAACTGAACACCACTTAAATAGTAGGCATCTAACAATGAACAGGTGAATACAATAACGAATGAAGAAGGACCCAATTAAGAGAGTTCATGGAACCCTCTGGTGGCGAGGCGAGGCAGAACCTGGGTCATTCCTTACACGACCCCCCTCCCTAGGAACGGCCCCTGATGTTCCCCCAGAAGGTCCATGGTGGCGACGCAAAAAATTCTGTACTAAATCGCGATCCAGGATATCCCGGTCCGGGACCCAAGAGCGTTCCTCTGGACCATATCCCTCCCAGTCCACCAGGAACTGGAGGCCCCCGCGAACCCGGCGAGAGTCCATCAGGCGATGGACTGTGTAAGCAGGCTGGCCGTCGATGATGCGGGGAGCAGGAGGAGGCCTCGTGGCGGGCGCCAGGGAACTGCTGGCCACAGGCCGAAGCCGGGAGACATGGAAGGTAGGATGAATCCGCATGGAGCGGGGTAGCTGGAGACGGTAGGACACCATGTTGACCTTCCTCAACACCATGAAGGGGCCGATGAAACGGGGCGTCAGCTTGCGGGACTCCACTCGCAGTGGGAGATCCTGCATAGAAAGCCAGACCCTCTGACCAGGACGGAATGAAGGAGCCGGTCTGCGCCGCTTGTTGGCCTGGATCTGCCGCTGTCGAGAAGCTCGTTGTAAGGCCAGCCGTGCTCTCCTCCAGGTCCGTCGACAGCGCTGGACAAACTTCTCCGCGGACGGAAGCCCCACCTCGAGCTCCTGCTCCTGGAACAGTGGAGGCTGAAAACCGAACTGGCACTCGAACGGCAACAGTCCTGTGGGGGAGCAGCGCAACGGGTTGTGCGCGTACTCAGCCCAGGCGATGTGATGACTCCAGGTCACAGGTTTAGCGGACACGAGACACCTCAGGGTCGTCTCCAGGTCTTGGTTGATCCATTCTGTTTGACCGTTCGACTGAGGGTGGAAACCCGAGGAAAGACTGACAGTAGCTCCAATGAGCTTGTAGAAGGCTCTCCAAAACCGGGAGGTGAATTGTGGACCACGGTCAAAAACGATGTCAAGGGGCAAACCGAACAACCTGAAAACATGCTGGACCATGAGCTCGGCTGTCTCTTGGGCTGAGGGAAGCTTGGGCAAGGGCAGAAAACGACAGGCTTTGGAGAAGCGATCTACGATGACCAGAATGACAGTGTTGCCTTGAGATGGTGGAAGGCCTGTGATGAAATCCACCGAGAGGTGTGACCAGGGGCGAGTGGGAATGGGGAGAGCATGCAGCAAACCCTGGGGGCGAGATCGAGGGTTCTTGTTTCGGGCACAAATGGCACAAGCTGCCACAAATGCCTTTACGTCCTTCTCCATGGTGGGCCACCAGAACCTTCTGCGAAGAAACTCCAGCGTCCTGGATGCGCCTGGATGACCGGTGAGTCGCGACGAATGCCCCCACTGCAGGACTTGTGAGCGAGTCATGTTGGGGACAAAAAGGCGACCGGGTGGGCCGTTGCCAGAGTCGGCCTCCCTCTGTTGCACCTTTCTGACCAGCGTCTTGATCCCCCAGCAAACCGGTGCTACAATTCGGGAAGTAGAAATAATAGGTTCTGGTTGTCTCTCCCGCTCGGGTGGATCAAATTGCCTGGAGAGAGCATCAGGCTTGAGATTCTTGGAACCTGGACGATATGACAGGACAAAGTCAAAACGATTAAAAAACAGTGCCCAGCGAGCTTGACGAGAGTTAAGTCGTTTGGCGTCCTGGATATAGGCCAGATTCTTATGGTCAGTCCAGACAATGAACGGGTGTTTAGACCCCTCCAACCAATGTCTCCACTCCTCCAGTTCCAACTTAACTGCAAGTAATTCCCCATTTCCAATATCGTAGTTTCTTTCAGCGGGAGTGAGTCGGCGAGAGAAAAAGGCACAAGGGTGCAGTTTGTTGTCGTTAGACCGTTGGGATAAAACGGCGCCCACTCCTATATCCGAGGCATCCACCTCGACAATGAAGGGGAGTGAGGGATCCGGAATCACGAGGACAGGAGCAGATGTGAAGCGCCGCTTGAGACCCTCGAAAGCCTGCGCAGCCTCAGCGGACCAACTGAACTGGGTAGTGGCGGTCTTGGTGAGGGCGTTAAGAGGGGCAGCAATGATGCCGAAGTTTCTGCTGAATCTCCGATAGAAGTTAGCAAACCCCAAGAAACGTTGCACCTGTTGGAGAGAGGTGGGTGGTGGCCAATCTCGGACAGCTTGGGTCTTGCCAGGGTCCATTTGGATGTTGCCGCTGGAGATGATGAATCCCAGAAATGAAACCGTGGAAACGTGAAATTCACACTTCTCCGCCTTGACAAACAAGAGGTTGTTAAGCAAAAGTTGCAGGACTTGTCTTACATGCTGGACATGATCGTGAAGAGTTTTGGAGAAAATGAGAATGTCATCCAGGTAGACAAAAACAAAGCGATTCAGCATGTCTCAGAGAACGTCGTTGGTGAGTGCCTGGAACACAGCAGGGGCGTTGGTCAATCCAAAGGGCATAACCAGGTACTCATAGTGCCCAGTAGGTGTGTTGAATGCCGTCTTCCACTCGTCCCCTTCGCGGACGCGGATGAGGTTGTAGGCGTTGCGGAGGTCCAATTTTGTGAAGACCGTGGCTCCCTGAAGTAGCTCGAAGGCTGTTGACATGAGTGGAAGAGGATAACGGTTCTTTATAGTAATCCGGTTAAGGCGACGGTAGTCGATGCAGGGATGGAGACCTCCATCTTTCTTACTCACGAAGAAAAAACCGGCACCAGCAGGAGAGGTGGACGGACGGATGAAGCCAGCGGCGAGAGCGTCACGGATGTACTCCTCCATGGCGGCGGTCTCAGGAGCAGAAAGGGAAAAGATCCTACCCCTAGGTGGGCATGTCCCAGGCAGGAGGTCAACGGCACAGTCATATGGCCTATGAGGGGGAAGTGATGTGGCTCGAACCTTACTGAAGACCTCTTTTAGATCCTCATACTCGGGTGGTACTCGGGACAATTCAGAGCGTGATGGGGACTCCTGGGGCTGGGAAGGAGACTTGGCGCGAAGACAGGTAGTATGGCAGGTGGAGCCCCATTCCGTAAGCTGGCCGGTGGCCCAATCCAAGCGAGGATTATGGCAGGCCAACCAAGGATAACCGAGAATTAATGGAAACTGGGAAGAGTGGATAAGGGAGAATTGGATGGTCTCAAAATGTTGTCCTTCCACGCCCAAACACAGGGGGGCAGTATGATGGTGAATGGTTCCAGAGCCCAGGGGTGTTCCATCCAGGGCAACAACAGTGAGGGGGTGAACAGAATGGGTCAGGGGAATCTTGAGCTGTTTAGCTAACCCCAGATCTATGAAGTTACCATCAGACCCCGAATCCACCAGGGCCTTAAGATCATGTTGTTGATTGCCCCAGAAAAGAGATGATGCCAGCAAATCCCTAGAAACAGTGGGGTCAGAAGGGATGGTTACGCTCGTCTAAGGTCCCTCCGTCCTGGACGAGCCCTGGCTTTTCCCACCAACTCTGGACAGGAAGAGCGAAAGTGGCCAGCTTCCCCACAATAGAGGCAAGATCCCTCTCATTCGGCGATCACGTTCGGGCTGCGAGAGGCGGGTTACTCCCACCTGCATGGGCTCCTCTGGATCGGTCAAAGATGGACTCGGGATGGCTCGAAGGTTCTCAGATGGCTTCGAAGCAGGAAAGGCTCTGGTCTCTGGAAGCGGGGTGGAAAAGGAGTGGCGTTCTCTTCACCTCTCACGGAGACGATTATCCACATGCATGGAGATATCAAAGAGAGACTCCAAATCACTCACCGGATCTCTGGATGCCAGTTCGTCCTTGATCTCATCCGTGAGACCGTGGCAAAAAGTGGCGATGAGCGCCTCCGAATCCCATTGGCTTTCTGCAGCGAGAGTGCGAAACTCAATAGCGTAGTCCGCAACGCTACGAGCCCCCTGGCGAAGCCGAAGCAGTTTGTTAGATGCCTCTCTCCCACTGACAGGGTGATCAAAGACCCTTCTCATTTCTTCCGAGAAAAGTTGGTAGTTTGAACAAGCCGGAGTTTGCTGTTCCCAGACGGCCGTAGCCCAGGTAAGTGCCTTGCCGGTGAGTAGCGAAATGATGTAGGCCACTCGGGAACAGTCACTGGGAAATAATGAACCCTGCAGTTGGAAAGCCAGGGAACACTGGGTTAGAAAACCTCGACATCCTCCTGGGTTACCATCATAGTGCTCGGGTGCAGGTAATCGGGGTTCTTTCAGAGGGGAAGGCGCAACCGTAGGAGCGGGTAACGGTGCTGGAGCAGCTTGGATCACCTGATTCAGGTTCTGGCTCCGATGGAAAGCAATGACGAGGGCCTCCAGCTGATTCTGGCTTCGGGAGAATGCCGTGGCGAGGCACCGCAGTTCACTCAAGATCAGTTGTAGCTGTTCAGAAATTTCTCTTTGCCATTGGTCCTTCTCTGCTGGGTCCATGTTTTGGCTCAGTCTTGCTGTAAGGACCGGAACTCGGTGGACCCAACTGCAGTAAGGCAAACTGAGGCGAAGGTTAGGTTGCAAAACAAAGGTAGACTTTACTTGACATAAACAAAGTAACAACAGCACGGAATACAAGCTAGAAGGCCAGCAAGCAGTATCACCAGGCAGTGCAACTCAAGACTGAGCAATGAACATAAACTGAACACCACTTAAATAGTAGGCATCTAACAATGCACAGGTGAATACACTAATGAATAAAGAAGGACCCAATTAAGAGAGTTCATGGAGCCCTCTGGTGGCGAGGCGAGGCAGAATCTGGGTCATTCCTTACAGCCCCTGCCTTTATACAGGGGTCAAAACAAATTACCTCATATTACTAATCACCGCGATACCCCGTGACATCTATAACGGTTACCTATTTTAAGCAAGCGATGGACCCTAGGTCTAAAACCTTTTTCGGGACCTTTAACCGCAGACAGGAGAAGCAGAAGTAAAAACATTGTTTCCAGACTGTCCGTCTTTGCAAGGTAACCACAATCTAAAAACAAGCTGCAGCTGGCAATTACATCACCCCCCTGCGTACGTGCAAACCCAAGGTCCCTTGTTAGCCAGTTTTAATATCAAGTATCCCGACAGTCTTTGCAAAGTCCTTAGTACTGAAATTCTCCTTAACAAGACCAAGCCCCATTCACACATCATCCTAACATATACGAAGCCACATTCACCCATCATCCTAATTCACACCAAGACCTATTCACCCACCATCCAAACTCACACACAGACCCATTAACCCTTCACCCTAACTCAAACCAAGCCCCATTCACCCATCATCCAACTCAAACCAAGACACATTCACCAATCATCCTAACTCACACCAAGACCCATTCACCCACCATCCTAAGTCACACCAGGCCCCATTCACCCATCATCCTAACTCATGCGAAGATATCCATTCACCAATCAACCGAACCCACACAATGCCAAATTCGCTCTTCATCCTAATTCAAGCCAAGCATCCTAGCTTACACCAAGACCCATAAACATATCATCCTAACCCACACCAAGCCTCATTCAAGCATCATACTAAATTACACCAAGCACCATTCACACATCATCCTAACTCACACCAAGTCAAAATCACCCATCATCCAAACTCACACCAAGCCACATTTACATATCATCTTAACTCACACAAAGACCCATTCACACATCATCCTAACTCACACGAAGAACCATTCACCCACCATCACAACTCACACCGAGACCAATTCACGCACCATTCTAAATCACTCCAAGCCCAATTCACCCTTCATCCGAACTCACACCAAGCCCCATTCACCCAGCACCCTAACTCACACCAAGCCCCATTCAAAGTGTATCCAATCTCACACCAAGCCCCATGCACCCATCATCCTAACTGCCACCAAGCCCAATTCAACATCATCCATAATCACAGCAAACCAATTCAATCATCATCCTAACTCACTCCAACATCCAGTCACGCATCAACCAACCCGCACAAAGCTCCATTCACCCATCATCCTAAGTTACTCCAAGCCCCATTCACACATCATTCTAACTCACACCAAGACACATTCAAACAACGTTCTAACTCACACAAAGACCCATTCACCCATCATCCAATCTCACACAAAGGCACATTCACCCATCATCCTAACTCACACCAAGCCCCATTCACACATCATTCTAACTCGCACCAAGACATATTCAAACATCGTCCTAACTCACACCAAGCCCCATTCACACACCATCCTAACTCACACAAAGACCCATTCGCCCAACATCCTAAGACACAACAAAACACATTCACACATCATCCTAACTCACACCAAGCCCCATTCACCCATCATCCTAATCAGACGAAGCCCCATTCACACATCATCCTAACATATACGAAGACACATTCACCCATCATCCAAACTCAAATGAAGAAACATTCACCCATCATCCTAACTCGCACCCAGCCCCATTCAACCATCATCTTACCTCACACCAAGACCCAATCACCCATCATCCTAATCCAAACCAAGACCCATTCACCCACCATCCTAACTCACACACAGAGCCATTCACCCATCACCCTAACTCACACTAAGCACCATTCACACATCATCCTAACTCAAACCAAGACACATTCACCAATCATCGTAACTCACACCAAGATCCATTCACCCATCATTCTAACTCACACCAAGCCACATTCACCCATCATCCTAAGTCACAGACCATTCACCCACCATCTTAACTCAAATCAAGACACATTCACCCATCATCCGAAGTCACACCAAGCCCCATTCACACATCATCCAACTCAAACCAAGACACATTCACCAACCATCCTAGCTCACACCAAGACCCATTCACCCATCATCCTAACTCACACCAAGCCCCATTCACCCATCATCCTAACTCACCGACCATTCACCCATCATCCAAACTCAAACCAAGTCACATTCTCCTATCATCCTATGTCACACCAGGCTTCATTCAGCCATCATCCTAACTCACACCAAATCCATTCACCCATCAACCTAGCACACACCAAGCCAAATTCACTCTTCATCCTAATTCAAGCCAAGCATCATTCACCCGTCAACATAGCTTAAAACAAGACCGATACATATTTCATCCTACCGCACACCAAGCCTCATTCAAGCATCATACTAACTTACACCAAGCATCATTCACACATCATCCAAACTCACACCAAGACCCATTTACCCCTCATCTAAACTCACAAAAAGACCCATTCACACATCATCCAAACTCACACTAAGACACATTCACCACCATCTCAACTCACACCGAGACCAATTCACGCATCATCCGAAATCACTCCAAGCCCCATTCAATCTTCATCGTAACTCACACCAAGCCCCATTCAGCCATCAACCAAACTTCCACCAATTCCCATTCACCCATCATCCAAAATCACAGCAAACCAACTCAATTATCATCCTAACTCACTCCAAGCCCCAATCAAATATCATCCTAATTCACACCGAGTTCCATTCACCCATCATCCTAACTCACACACAGACACATTCACCCATCATCTTAACTAACACAAAGCCCCATTCACCCATCATCCTAACTCACACAAAGCCCCATTCACCCATCATCCTAACACACTAAGACTCATTCACACATCATCCTAACACATATGAAGATGCATTCACACATTATCCTAACTCACACCAAGACACATTCACTCATCAACCATACTCACACCAAGCCCCATTAACCAAATCATCCTAACTCACACCAAGACACAATCATCCATCATCCTAACCTACACCAAGTCACTTTCACCCATCATCCTAACTCATACCAAGACCCATTCACGCATAATTCTAAATCTCTCCAAGCCCCATTCACCCATCTTCCTAACTCGCACCAACCCTCATTCAAACATCATCCTAACTCACACCAAGGTCCATTCAACTATCAGCCTAATTACAACATGCCACACTCACGCATCATCCTAGCACGCACTAAAAGCAATTCGTTCAGCATCCTAGCTCGTAGCAATCCACATTCACACATCATCATAAATCGATGCAAGCCCCAGTCACCCATCATCCTATCTCACACCAACATCCATTCACACATTTTCCTAACTAAAACCAAGAATCATTCACTAATCATCCTAACTCACATCAAGACCCATTCACCCATCATCCTAACTCACACCAAGCCCCATTCACCCATCATACTAACTCACACCAAGGTCCATTCACCCAACAACCTAACCCACACCAAGCCAAATTCACTCTTCATCCTAAATCAAGCCAAGCATCATTCACCCATCATCCCAGCTTACACCAACACCCATACACATTTCATCCTACCCCACACCAAGCCTCATTCAAGCATCATACTAACTTACACCAAGCACCATTCATACATCATCCTAACACACATCAAGACACATTCACCCATCATCCAAACTCACACCAAGCCCCTTTTACACATCATCTTAACTCACACAAAGGCGCATTCACACATCATCCTAACTCACACAAAGAACCATTCACCCAACATCACAACTCACACCGAGACCAATTCACGCATCATTCTAAATTACTCCAAGCCCCATTCACCCTTCCTCCTAACTCACACCAAGCCCCTTTCACCCATCACCCTAACTCACGCCAAGCCCCATTCAAAGAGAATCCAATCTCACACCAAGCCCCATTCACCCATCATCCTAACTACCACCAAGCCCCATTCACCCATCATCCAAAATCACAGCAAATCAATTCAATCATCATCCTAACTCAATCGAAGCCCCATTCTCCGATCATCCTAACTCACATCAAGATCCATTCACCCATCATCCTAACTTACACCAAGCCCCATTCACCCATCATCCTAACTCACACCAAGACACATTCAAACATCATCCTAACTCACACCAATCCCCATTCACACATCATTCTAACCCGCCCCAAGACATATTCAACCATCGTCCTAACTCACACCAAGCCCCATTCACCCACCATCCTAATCAGACCAAGCCCCATTGACACATCATCCTAACATATACGAAGACAGATTCACCCATCATCCAAACTCACATCAAGACTCGCACCCAGCCCCATTCAACCATCATCCTAACTCCACCAAGACCCAAACACCCATCATCTTAATTCAAACCTAGACCCATTCACCCATCATCCTAACTCACACACAGACCCATTCACCCAGCACCCTAACTCACACCAAGCTCCATTCACACATCATTCTAACTCAAACCAAGACACATTCACCAATCATCCTAACTCAAACCAAGACCCATTCACCCGTCATTCTAACTCACACCAAGCCACATTCACCCATCATCCTAAGTCACAGACAATTCACCCATCGTCCTAACTCAAACCAGGACTGTAGTGTATGTGCCTTTAAGAGCCCCCTGTGTACTGTAATGCCAGTAATGGCCACTCGTGCTATATAAGCCTGTATATTGTGTTGTATCAGTTAGTTGACCTCCAGACTTTGTTCAGTAAACACCTGTGAAACGAACTCCTGCCTTCAGTGTCTCTATTAACACATGGATACAACAGTGGCGACGAATTAGAAACGGCCTTACCTGCAATTCGGCAGCACCTCAAGGACATCGATTTCTCAGACGTCCAAAGTCGAAGAAAAGCTAGAAAAAAAAGCTGTGGTTTCACCAGCTAGCCGAGCTGGTGGCAGGTACTGCCATAATCCTTCCTGGGTGGCGGGCTGGGGCTCCATCGGCTGGCTCTGCAGCGAGGCCAAGCAGCGAAGGCGGAGGCAAACAGAAACTGAGGGGGGGAGCACTCGGGAGACGACCGGCGCTGCAAATCAGGTCAGCGTTCGGACCAAGCAGAGGTGTGGAAAAGTCCCAGAGAGTCCGGCGGGAATGAGTCTCCACCTGTAAATAAAAAATCCACGGAAAACAGCGTTTTCAGCAGCAGCAGTGGTCAGAAAGCGCGGGAAGCGTCATTTTTTTTTCTGCAGGGAAGAAAGGAAAACACGGGAAGCGCCATTTTTTTTCCAGGATGCCTATGTCTGGCAATTTTGATGCTTTCGATAATGATATAGAGGATTGGACCACATATGTGGAAAGAGTGGAGGTAAATTGCACAGCAAATGGAATAGAAAATGATAAAATGCGTCAGTACATCTAAATCTAATGGGCGCAAAGACATACGGGCTGTTATGAAACATAATCACTGCAGCTAAACCAAAGGACAAGAATTTTAAGGAAATTGTTGATACCCTACAGGAGCACTTAAACCCAACACCGCTGCTGATAGCGGAACGATTCAAGTTCTTCAAGAGGAATCAGCACAAGAATGAAAGTAACGCTGATTACCTCACCGAATTAAGAAAGCTATCAAAGCACTGCCAATTCGGGGCAGGACTGGCAGATTCTTTTCGAGACAAATTCGTCTGCGGTCTCCTAAGTGAAGGAACACAGAAAAGGCTGCTATCTGAGAAAGATTTGACACTGGACAAGGCTTTCAGTATGGCTGTATCATACGAAGCAGCCGCAAGAGGAGCTGCAGAGATACAGCAAAAGCCAAAGCAATACGGCACCCATGAAATGATACGGGAATTTGAAAGATGTTATCGCTGCGGCAGAACAACCCATGACCAGAAGGACCGCTGGTCCAAGGACAAAGCATGCAGGCAATGCGGAAAGATTGGACACATTGCACGTGTATGCCGATCTGGACAAAAAAAATCCATGGACAGGAAAAAAATCAATAAGGAAAAGTACAGGGAAGTACAAATGACGACGGACAGTAGCTCTGAAGGCCAGAAGGGTGATAGCGACTCCGGAAACAAGAGACTAAGCTGTCTCAAATTACATAATGTAATTGCCAAAGAAGATTACCAGACCATTTGGGTAACCTTCACGATAGCGGGATCCCCAGTTCAAATGGAGCTAGATACAGGATCAGCTCTGACCATCATAAATCGACGGGATTACGAGCGGCTATTTCCGCATATATCTTTAAAAGACACATCCATTATCTTGAAAACATATACGGGACAGAAAGTATACCCCAAAGGAAAAATAAGGGTGCCTGTTGTATACAACGGCAAGGAAATACAGAAGTTGTATTTATACGTTCTACAAGATGGTGGTCCACCGCTGTTGGGACGTGAATGGATCAGGAAGATTCGTTTAGACTGGCACTCCATTCAGGCACAGACGGTGACCAGTAAGAAAAAAATGATGATGACGTCATACCTGAACGATTAAAAGACATCTTGGCCAACGCCAAATAAGTGTTTCAAGAGAAACTAGGAACCTTGAAAGGCATCACCGCCTCAATAAAAGTGGAAGATGCAGCAATTCCCAAGTTTTTTAAGGCAAGGCCGGTGCCATACGCAATTCGTCCAGCAGTCGAGGCAGAGCTGGAGTATTATCCAAAATAGATTGGAGTGAGTGAGCAACACCCATCATCCCGGTCATGAAGAAAACATTGAATAATGATAAATCTGAAGAACAGAGAAAAATTCGCATCTGTGGAGACTTCAAGGTGACTGTAAACCCGGTCCTTCACACGGTACAGTATCCTCTTCCGAGGATAGAAGATATTTTCGCCTCACTATCCGGAGGGAGACGTTTCACCAAAATTGACTTGGCACAGGCATATCTACAGATGGAGGTTGAAGAGGCCTCTAAAAAGTATCTCACGATAAATACACACAAAGGCCTGTACCAGTACAATCGACTGGTTTTCGGAGTAGCATCAGCTCCAGCTATCTGGCAAAGAGCTATGGAGCAAGTCCTCCAAGGGATTCTGGGGACTCAATGCTACCTAGACGACATCCTTGTAACAGGAGAAAATGACAACAAGCACTTTGCCAATTTGGAGCAGGTGCTCACTAGGATGAGAGAACGGGGCCTACGAGCAAATCGCCCCAAGTGCGAATTTTTCCAGAAACAAATATCATATTGTGGGCACATAATTAACAAGGAAGGGTTGCATAAATCACCTGAAAAAATTGAAGCGGTCATAGAAGCCCCAGCACCTAAAAATGTCTCACAATTAAGGTCGTTCCTGGGATTGATAAATCACTATCATAAATTTTTACCGAACTTATCAACTCTTCTGCTCCCTCTTAATGAACTGCTGCAAACAGGAGTAATTTGGAAATGGAGCGAAGACCGTAAACGTGCCTTCCATAAATGCAAAGACTTAATCACGTCCAAGGAAATTTTGGCTCATTACAACCCATCACTGCCAATCAGACTGGCGTGCGATGCATCCCCTTACGACGTAGGAGCGGTATTATCGCATAGATTCCCTGATGGCTCTGAGCGGCCGATAGCTTTTGCGTCACGCTCATTGAACTCAGCTGAGCGTAACTATGCCCAGATCGACAGGGAAGCACTCAACCTGGTATGGGGAGAGAAGAAATTCAACCATTACCTACACGGACAAAAATTTACCTTGTTGACTGACCATCAACCCCTCGTCTCCATATTCAACCCTAAAAAGTGTGTTCCCATTATGACAGTGCAAAGGCTACAGAGGTGGTCCCTTTTTCTAGGGGCACACCAATATGACATAGAATACAAAGGATCAAAATAGCATGGGAATGCTGATGGTTTATCATGCCTACCGTTGCCAATGGTAGAAGAGGCACCTACAGTAGACCCAGTGGAGATGTTCCACTCTACCATAGTGGAATGTCTACCAGTAACAAATTCTGCCATTGAAACGGAAGCGAGAAATGACCTGACTCTCTCACGAGTCTACGATTTAACAGTGAAGGGATGGCCAGCACATGGCGAACCACTGTTGCCAGCATTCTCGCAAAGAAGAGAACAGATGTCAGTGTGCCAAGGAACCTTGATGTGTGGATCCAGAGTGGTGATTCCACACAAACTCCAGGATAAAGTGCTAAAGGAGCTTCACGAGGGGCATCTGGGTGGAGTGAAAATGAAGAACCTAGCCAGGGCATTTGTATGGTGGCCAGGTATCGATGGAGACATCGAAGAAATGACCAAGAGTGGCCTAGGATGCCAGAAGGTCCAAAACGCTCCACCACAAGCCCCTCTACATCCATGGGAGTGGCCCTCATCTCCATGCCAAAGGGTACACATCGACTTTGCTGGTCCATTTATGGACTCAATGTTCTTAATCGCGGATGATGCACACTTCAAGTGGCTGGAGGTAATAAAGATGTCCTTCACCACCACGGAAAAAAAATCACAGTATTAAGGACCATATTTGCCAGGAATGGGCTGCCTGAACAGATCTGTTCTGATAATGGACCGCAATTTGTGTCCGAAGAATTCAGGGAGTTCTTAAATAACAATGGGGTTAAGCACTACACGTCCGCCCCATACCATCCCGCCACCAATGAATTGGCTGAAAGGTTTGTCCAGACCTTCAAGAAGGCCACAAAGGCCATGTGTAATGAAGACAGAAAACTTCAGCATAAGGTAGATAACTTCTTGTTTGCATACAGGAATGCAACACATATGGTTACAAACCAAACTCCTGCCATGATGTTCTTCAATAGAAGCCTAAGATTCCGGCTGGATTTGATCAAGCCAAACATCAGAAGGGACGTGGAGAACCGGCAATTTCAAGGCATGAATGAAAGGCCAACTAGAACCTTCCAGATAGGTCAACAAGTTTTGGCCCGGGACTACCGTACCGAGAAATGGCAGCCTGGATCTATTTGCACATGACTAGGACCGCTGATGTATACCGTGGACATTGGAGAAAGCATAATAAGGCGCCATGCTGACCAGATCATAGACTCATCCGAAAAGGGACAACCTACACCACAACTCTATATGCCTAATGATGAAGTAGAGATACCCATAGTATCTACCTCCGATCCGTTGATACTGGAACCAGATGAAACCGACACTGGCATTCAAGCCGAATCAGCCTTGCCAAAAGAACCTACTACACCACCAGAAACTACTACACCACTGAGGCGTTATCCGGACCGAGTCAGGAAGCCTCCAGAGAGACTGACTTATAATTGATTAACTGCAGCAATGTGTAGGTTATTGTTCTTGTAACATGTAATTAATGATTACTTAAAATATTATGTACTGATGGCTAAAAGGGGAGGAATTGTAGTGTATGTGCCTTTCAGAGCCCGATGTGTACTGTAATGCCGGCAATGGCCACTCGGGTTATATAAGCCTGTATATTGTGTTGTATCAGTTAGTAGACCTCCAGACTTTGTTCAGTAAACACCTGTGAAACCAACTCCTGCCTTCTGTGTCTCTATTAACACATGGTTACATAAAAGACACATAAACCCATCATCCTAAGTCATATCAAGCCCGATCCACTCATCATCCTAACTCAAACCAAGACACATTCACCAATCATCCTAACTCACACCAGGACCCATTCACCCATCATCCTAACTCACACCAAGACATATTCAATCATCGTCCTAACTCACACCAAGCCCCATTCACCCATCATCCTAACTCACACAAAGACCCATTCACTCATCACCCTAACACACACCAAGACACATTCACACATCATTCTAATTCACACTAAGCCCCATTCACCCATCATCCTAACTCACACCAAGAAACATTCACCCACAATCCGAACTAAAACCAAGGCACATTCACGCATCATCCTAAATCACTCCAAACCACATTCACCCATCATCCTAACTCGCACCTACACCCATTCAATTATCATCCTAACTCACACCAAGCCCCATTCACCAATCATCTTAATTCACACCAAGGCCCATTCAACTATCAGCCTAACTAACACCATGCTACATTCACGCATGATCCTAACTCACACTAAGAGCCATTCATTCATCATCCTAGCTCGTAGCAAGCCACATTCACCCATCATCATAAATCGCCGCTATCCCCATTAACCCATCATCCTATCTCACACCAAGATCAGTTCACCCATCATCCTTACTCAACCCAAGACACATTCACCCATCATCCTAACTCAAACCAAGACACATTGACACATCATCCTAACTCACACCAAGCCCCATTCACTCATCATCCTAACTCAGACAAAGGCCCATTCACCCATCAGCTTAACTCACACAATGACCAATTCACACATCATCCTAACTCACACGAAGCCGCATTCACACATCATCATAACTCGCACGAAGACCCATTCAGCCCTCCTGCTAACTCAAACCAAGATACATTCACACATCATCCTAAGTCACACCGAGCCCCATTCACCCATCATCCAACTCAAACCAAGACACATTTACCAATCATCCTAAATCACACCAAGACCCATTCACCCATCATCCTAATCAGACCAAGCCCCATTCACACATCATCCTAACATATACGAAGACACATTCACCCATCATCCAAACTCACATCAAGACACATTCACCCATCATCCTAACACACAACCAACCCCATTCAACCATCATCCTAACTCACACCAAGACCCAATCACCCATCATCGTAATTCAAAGCAAGACCCATTAATCCATCATCCTAACTCACACACAGACCCATTCACCCATCACCCTAACTCACACCAAGCCACATTCACCCATCATCCTAAGTCACAGACAATTCACCCATCGTCCTAATTCAAACCAAGACACATTCACCCATCATCCTAAGTCACACCAAGCCCCATTCACCCATCATCTTCACTCAAACCAAAACACTTTCACCCATCATCCTAAGTCACATAAAGCCACATTCACCCATCATCCTAATCACAGACAATTCACCCATCGTCCTAACTCAAACCAAGACACATTCACCCATCATCCTAAGTCACACCCAGCCCCAATGACCCATCATCCTAATTCAAACCAAGACCCATTCACCCATCATCCTAACTCACACACAGACCCATTCACCCATCACCCTAACTCACACCAAGCCACATTCACCCATCATCCTAAGTCACAGACAATTCACCCATCGTCCTAACTCAAACCAATACACTTTCACCCATAATCCTAAGTCACACAAAGCCCCATTCACCCATCATCCTAATCAAAGACAATTCACCCATCATCCTAACTCAAACCAAGACACATTCACCCATCATCCTAACTCACACCAGGACCCATTCACCCATCATCCTAACTCGCACTAAGATATATTCATCCATCATCCTAACTCACACCACGCCCCATTCACCCATCATCCTAACTCCCACAAAGACCCATTCAGTCATCATCCTAACACACACCAAGACACATTCACACATCATTCTAACTCACACCAAGCCCCATTCACCCATCATCCTAACACACACCAAGAAACATTCACCCACAATCCTAACTAAAACCAAGGCACATTCACGCATCATCCTAAATCACTCCAAGCCCCATTCACTCTTCATCCTAACTCAGACCATGCCCCATTCACCAATCATCCTAACTTCCACCAAGCCCCATTCACCCATCATCCAAAATCACAGCAAACCAATTCAATCATCATCCTAACTCTCTACCAGCCCCATTCACCCATCATCCTAACTCACACCAACATCCATTCACACATCAACGTAACCCACACAAAACCCCAGTAACCCATCATCCTAACTTACACCAAGCCCCTTTCGCACATCATTCTAACTCACACCAAGCCACATTCTTCCATCATTCTAAATCACACCAAGCCCCATTTACACATCTTCCTAATTTACACCAAGCGAAATTCTCTCATCTTCCTAAATCAATCCAAGCAACATTCACCCATCATCCTAGCTTACACCAAGCCCCATTCATATCTCATCCTACCCCACACCAAGACTCATTCAAACAACATACTAACTAACACCAAGCCCCTTTCACCCATCTTTCTAACTCACACTAAGACCCATTCACCCATCATCTTAACCCACACCAAGCTTCATTCAAGCATCATACTAACTTACACCAAGACCCATTCACACATCATCCTAACTCACAACAAGGCACATTCACCCATCACACAAACTCACACCAAGCCCCATTCACCCATCATCCAAACTTAAACCAAGCCCCATTCACTCACCATCCTAGGTCACAGCAAGACCAATTCAAACATCATCCTAACTCACACAAATACACATTCACCCATCATCCTCACGCACATAATTACCCATTCACCCATCATCCTAACTTACAACAAGCCCCATTCACACATCGTCCAAACTCACACCGAGACCCATTCATCCTTCATCCTAACTCACACCAAGCCCCATTCACCCATCATCCTAGCTCACACAAAGACCCATTCACCCATCATCCTAACTCATGTCAATACCCATTCACCCAATTATCCTGAGGATTGGGAGCAGTTTAGGATTCAACAAAGGAGGACAAAGGGATGAATTAAGAAGGGGAAAATAGAAAATGAGAGTAAGCTTGCAGGGAACATAAAAACTGACTGTAAAAGCTTTTATAGATATGTGAAGAGAAAAAGATTGGTGAAGTCAGGCATAGGTCCCTTGCAGTCAGAATCAGGGGAATTTATAATGGGGAACAAAGAAATGGCGGACCAACTAAATACAAATTTTGGTTCTGTCTTCACAAAGGAGGACACAAATAAACTCCCAGAGATGCAGGGGAACATAGGATCTGATGAAAGGGTGGAACTGAAAGAAATCAGTATTTGTAGGGAAATGGTGTAAGGAAAATTGATGGGACGGAAGGCCGATAAATCCCCAGGGCCTGATAATCTACATCCAAGGGTACTTAAGGAAGTGGCCCTAGAAATAGTAGATGCATTGCTGGTCATCTTCCAGAACTCAATAGACTCTGGAACAATACCCATGGATTGGAGGGTAGCTAATGTTACCCCACAATTCATAAAAGGTGGTAGAGAAAAAGTGGGGAATTATAGACCGGTAAGCCTAACATTGGTAGTGGGGAAAATGCTAGAGTCCATTATAAAAGATGTAAAAGCAGAGCACTTGGAAAGCAGTGACGGGATTGAACAAAGTCAACATGGATTTACAAAAGGTAAATCGTGCTTGACTAAACTACACCAGGTTATAGTCCAACAGTTTTATTTGAAATCACAAGCTTTCAGAGCGCTGCTACTTCGTCAGGTGAAGTGGAGAGATGCATAAAGACACAACTTATATAGTTAGGTGGGGTTACATGTAGCGTGACATGAACCCAAGATCCCTGTTGAGGACATCCTCATGAGTGCGGAAACTTGGCTATCAGTTTCAGCTCTACGATTTTGCATTGTCGTGTGTCTTGAAGGCCGCCTTGGAGAATGCTTACCCGAAGATCGGAGGCTGAATGTCCTTGACTGCTGAAGTGTTCCCCGACTGTGAGGGAACACTCCTGCCTGGCGATTGTTGCACCATGTCTGTTCATCCATTGTCGCAGTGTCTGCATGGCCTCGCCGATGTACCATGCTCTGGGGCATCTTTTCCTGCAATGTATGAGGTAGACAACGTTGGCTGAGTCACATGAGTATGTACCATGTACCTGGTGGGTGGTGTCGTCACGTGTGATGATGTTATCTGTGTTGATGATCTGGCATGTCTTGCAGAAGTTGCCGTGGCAGGGTTATATGGTGTCGTGGTCGCTGTTCTCCTGAAAGCTGGGTAATTTGCTGTGAACAATGGTCTGTTTGAGGTTAGGCAGCTGTTTGAAGGCGAGTAGTGGAGGTGTGGGGATGGCCTTAGCGAGGTGTTCATCATCATCGATGACATGTTGAAGGCTGCAAAGAACATGGCGTAGTTTCTCCGCTCTGGGGAAGTAGTGGACGACGAAGTCTGTTGGTTGTGTCCCGTGTTTGTCTTTTGAGGTGGTCTGTGCGATTTTTTGCTGTGGCCCGGCGGAACTGTCGATCGACGAGTCGAGCGTCATATCCCGTTCTTATGAGGGCGTCTTTCAGCGTCTGTAGGTGTCCATCGCGTTCCTCCTCGTCTGAGCAGATCCTATGTATTTGCAGGGCTTGTCCACAGGAGATGGCTTCTTTAACGTGGTTAGGGTGGAAGCTGGAGAAGTCGAGCATCCTGAGGTTGTCCGTGGGCTTGCGGTAGAGTTAAGTGCTGAGGTGTCCGTCTTTGATGGAGATTCATGTGTTCAAGAATGCAACCGATTTTGAGGAGTAGTCCATGGTGAGTTTGATGGTGGGATGGAACTTGTTGATGTTATTGTGTAGTCTTTTCAGTGATTCTTCGCCATGGATGCATAGGAAGAAAATGTCGTCGATGTATCTGGTGTATAGCATTGGTTGGAGGTCCTGTGCAGCGAAGAAGTCTTGCTCGAACTTGTGCATGAAGATGTTGGCGTATTGGGGTGCGAATTTGATCCCCATGGCTGTTCCGTGTGTTTGGGTAAAGAACTGGTTGTCGAAGGTGAAGACATTGTGGTCAAGGATAAAGCAGATGAGTTGTAGGATGGCGTCTGAAGATTGGCTGTTGTTGGTGTTGAGTACTGAGGCTGCTGCAGCGATGCCGTCATCGTGGGGGATACTGGTGTAGAGTGCTGAGACATCCATCGTGGCGAGGAGCTTTCCTGGTTCAACTTGTCTGTGGATGCTGAGTTCCTGTAAGAAGTCTGTTGTGTCACGACAGAAGCTGGAGGTTCCCTGTACGATGGGTTTCAGGGTGCCCTCGATGTATCCAGAGAGGTTCTCACACAGGGTTCCATTGCCTGATACGATAGGACATCCGGGTGTGTTGGCTTTGTGTATCTTTGGGAGGCAGTAGAAGTCTCCCACGTGGGGAGTACGTGGGATGAGAGTGCGTAGGATGCTTTGAAGGGTTGGATCAAAGGTCTTGATCAGTTTGTTGAGTTGGTGGGTGTGTTATTTGGTCGGATCTGCGGGTAACTGTATGTAGTGTTCCTGGTTGTCCCGTTCTCGTTATGCTTCTTTGCAATAGTCCGTTCTGTTCTGTATGACGATGGCTCCTCCTTTGTCTGCTGGTTTGATGACGATGTTGCGGTTGGTCTTGAGAGTGTGGATGGCATTGTGTTGTGCTCGGGTGACATTCTGGACCGTATTGTGAGTGCGGCTGATGAATCTGGCGTTGATACTTCTCCTGACAGCTTGAGCATACATGTCAAGCTTAGGGCACTGACCCTCCGGAGGGGCCCAATTTGATTCTTTCTTCTTCAGTTGCTGCACTGCGGATCCCTCTGTCTCCTGTTCCGGATCATTGGTTATCTCATTGGGTTCGCTGCTGACATCTTGGGATTTGTGGAAGATTTCCCGGAGCCTCATTTTCCTGATGAATTCCTCTGTGTCTGCCGCGAGACCGATGGGGACCATTTTGGTGGTGGGGCAGAAATTGAGCCCTCGGCTGAGAACTTCAATTTCATCTGGTTGAAGGGTGTGGTCGGAGAAGTTGGCGATGGACTTCCCTGTGGTTTCAACCGTGGTACCGGGGCAGGCTTCTTTGCTGCTGGTGGTGTAGAAGTGCATCAGCATATAGATATATCTATCCACACATATTAGTATAAAATAAGCACACATACTCTCTTATATTAAAATGGAGTCTGGAACTGTTTCAACAGGCCAAAATGGCTTCACACAGTATAACATAAGGGGAAACGGGCAGGCCCATATTAGGAAACGGTTTAAGGAAGAGGATGTGACTCCTTTGTAGCTTGCAGGCTAGACAGTTCCATAAACAAGATAAGCTTAACAGAACAAAAGCATGGTAAACCAAAGGACATGTACTGTAAACATTCGTATGAATGTCCAGAACCAAAGTGAGAGACAAACCGTCTCCATTGTATAAAATTAATTAACTTTATCTAAAGGTATTCCTGCATCATGACTTTTGATTATCTATGGGCTAACCTTATCTTAAGACACCGAGGCTCTGCTGCCCTTTAGTCATCTTCTTGTTGACCTTAAACATTTCTTACTCATCTCTTCCTTAATGTTATTTAGTTGTGTCTCAATACCATACCATGTGATAAAAGGTTTTGCTCTTTGTGTATAAAAAGAGGTGTTTTTGTCCATGCATTCGGAGAAGTCACGATAGCCATTGCCTACGTGAAGCTCCCCTTGCTAGCAAGTAGTTAAATAAAGTCTGCCTTTGACGATCACTTTGTTTCACAGAGTCTTATTGAACAGTCGAAACTTCGACAGTTTCTTGGAGGTCCCACCGAGATCGCTTGCTGCCTTTCGGTAAGTCACGGACGAGGACACCATACTTTGCTAACGACAAATCCTGAATGGCCATAAGTGAGGTTTTCTCACAGAAAAGGATTTCTCTTCAGATACATAGTTGGTGTAGTCTGTCACTTCCGACGGGAGCAATGCGATCTGTTAAGACTCATGTGTGTTTGGAACTTGAGTTAACTTATGTAACCTTTTGCTTCTTTTATCTTGACATTAAAAGGAGGAGGAGATTGCCGGTTCAGGTTTCAAAACTGTCAGACAAAGGGAGACAGCAGAAAGGTCGCGACCAGGTTGAGTTCCGCAATATATGTGAGTGTACTGTGAAGGGATTAGCCTGAAGGATAGACACAGAAAGAAAGAAATAAGGGTACCAGAGGGCCTGTGAAGAGACTAGCTCGAAGGATAGGCAGAGAGTGCACAGTGATGTAATCTGTGAAGGAACTACCTAGTAATTCCGAAGGATAGATAGGCAGTTAGAGTAAGGATAAGTATGGAATAAGGATTCAGAAATAAAACACAACTGTTTTGTAAAATAACGCTTATATGCATATGTAAAGTTTGTAAAGATTTAAAGGAAAACTGTTGGTGACTGAGTTGATCGACTAGGACAAGGAAGTTCCTGTCTCAAACGCACAGCCTTAGACCGGTTGTTAAGAGGGGAAATCCCCCACGCGAAGGTCAGGACCCTGAAGTGGGCAGAGAGGCATAAAGGCACTTAGGATCGTGATACTCAGTCATTAGTTGTCAAAAGCTTGTAAAATAAGGCCTCGATCTGTAGAGCGTACCACGCAGATCGAGAAAACTGTCGGATTGTAATTTAGCTTTTGTAGAAAGCCTGCATAACTGTACCTACGTTATTTCATGTCTGAGTTCTTTTGTGTATCTGTTTGGACCTTCAAGTTATTCCTTAGTATTTTCTTGATTGTTATTATTGTATGTTATTGTTCATCGCTGTCAGCACTTTGGTCATCCTGTAGGGGTCGTAAGAGGGTTGAGGCTAAAACTTGTGACCCAGAACAAGTGCAGCTAGTGGAAATTGAGAACTAACTAGGATGGGAGCTGCACAAAGCAAGGTCCCCGAAAGGGGAACCCCAGCTTTCCATATTTTTCAAAATTGTGGCCGATCATCCACAAATGATTTACCTAAATGGTCTAATTGGACCAAGAATGACAAATACCCATTCCCTATAGACGGAACCTTTAATTTAGACAGAATAACATGTCTAGAGAATTGCCTCGTAACTAGAGACCCGCAGAGAAAAGGAAAAAAAAAGTAAATTGGGCAGCCTTCTCAGATTGGAAAAAGGAAGCAGAGAGGCGACGCGAACGAAGTATAGAAGTTAGTAAACATAATAAAAAGAGGGATGAGATTAATCAGGAACAGAATAAACAACAAAAAGTTAAACAAATCAAGGTTGGCAGGGTCCACAAAATTTATCCGGAAACAGAAATACCCAAGCCCAGGTTTACACTTGTCCACAGACTAATTGGACAACTAGCAATCCCTGGGGAAATCAAAGTGGCCCAAACGAAGAGTTTGGACAAAATCCAAATTGTTTTGCATGACGTTACTTAGAGCCCACCCCAGACATTGCCCAGGAACAACAGGCTGTGGTACAATTGCCTGCAGTATCATTAAATTCTAAGGAAGAGCCATTTATAAATTTAAATATGAATGGAACACAAGTTCCATTTTTTGGTAGACACTGGAGCAACTAATTCGGTCTTGACTAAACAATATGCAGTAGGAGCACCTTGTAGCAGAGTGTCAAGTGTGTAGGACTTTCAGGAACAACCCAGACTATGGTATGGCCCACTCCATTGGATGTACAGATGAAAGACTTTCATGAACAGCATGCATTCTTATTATCTGAAGACGTTCCCATCAACTTATTAGGAAGAGATTTGTTGTGTAAAATGAAAGCAGTGATATCATGTATGAAAAAAGGACTGAAGGTATATGTTCCAACTGACAGATGTGGGATGTACCCATTGCAGGTCCACAATTCTCCTATTTTGTATTGTTGGACTAATCATGATGACAACCTCAGTAAACAATTACTGATGGCTGTGGGAGCATTGCAGTATGCCACAAGATCAGTATCAGAATACCAGAAGCAGTTTAATTTGGGACATTGGCATGATAAATTGCACTGTATAGCCTATTATGACAAAACGGGAGAAGATCTAGAAGTGGCAATTAATTACAAGCCCTTTCTGCATCAGAAATATTCACTTAAAATCCGAAGAATTTTAATTGGGCAAGAAGGAATAGCGTCACCAATCTTGTTGACCCAAACAGCATGGGAATTATTCAGGGTAAAAGACTCTAAGCCACACTGTACACTAGCAGTGGCGTATGAATTCAAATCTTCTGATCTAGGACAGATGGTCCTACGCCTATCAAAAGCTGCAGTTCAACAGGAGTGGAGAATAAGTCAGGGTTGGTTCAAGACCTAAGAGCAGTTAACGAGTCTGTTCTCCCTGCCTACCCGGTGGTCCCAAACCCAGCCACCATTCTGACCAGTATACCTCCTAATTCAAGGTATTATACGGTCATTGATCTCTGCTCAGCCTTCTTCAGCATTCCTATTCACCAAGATTCCCAGTTCCTGTTTGCCTTCACGTTCAAAGGAACCCAATACACATGGACCAGGCTGCCACAAGGCTATACAGAAAGCTCAACTCTCTTTTCGCAGTGCCTCAAACATGATTTACAGAACATTGTCTTAACCGATGGGCTAACCCTCATACAGTAAGTAGACGACCTGCTAATTGCATCACCTACCCAAGAGGCATTGTGAATCAGTGACTCAGCTTATCACTAAGCCTCGTATAGACATTGTAGAAACTCCTCTGGACAATAGCGATTTTATATTTTATGTGGATGGATCAGCCCTCAGAGATGAAAAGGGCTCGCAAAAAAAGTGCATATGCCATTTCCGATGATCATTCAATTATCCAAGTATGCTGACCACCATCTTTCTTTTCAGCACAACAAGCAGAACTGTTTGCCGTTACAAGAGTATGTATTTTAGCAACAGGAAAATCAGTGAATATTTATACTGACTCTTGGTATGCATTTGGAGTCACTCATAATTATGGTCAAATTTGGAAACTTAGAGGATTCCTGACTTCATCGGGATCTACAGTTAAAAATGCTGAACAAATTGATAACCTTTTAAAGGCTCTCCAGTGTCCTAAAAAAAAATTGCTGTTATTAAATGCAAAGCAGATACAAGCAATCAAGACCAGGCTTCTTTGGGCAATGATAAGGTGGATCGAGCAGCTAAGGCTGCTGCTCTTTCTGATACAGGGTCACAAGTGTCTGCATATGTTCTTAGAAATCAAGATCCAGACAATCCCCCACCCACAACTGATGACGTTTTGGCCTATCAATTACAGGCCAGTCCGGACGAAGTGTTAGCTTGGGTGAATGATTCTTGTTTTAAAACACCTGAAGGAGTATGGGTCTACCATGATGGCTGCATGGTGGCTACCAAGTCAATACTCCCATGGATTGCCTGATGTGTCCACATGTTCACATGCAGGCAAAGGGGGGATGGCAGACTATATCACACAAACTTGGTATTCACCAGGCAGTGACAATTACAAAACAAATTAGTGAACAATGCATTACCTGCCAAACAATGAACCCAGGTAAAATGGAAAAGGTACAGGCTGCCTCCCACCCAAATCCAACAGGACCCTTTGTACATTTACAGATGGATTTAATTGAATTACCGGTATGTTTAGGATTTAAGTATGTATTAGTTATTGTAGATGTGTTTTCACGATGGATTGAAGCCTTTCCATGTAAAAAAATGATGCAGTTACTGTTGCAAAATGTTTGTTAAAAGAAATTGTACCACGATTTGGTATACCAGCACAACTTTCAAGTGACAATGGACTTCTACTGCAGCTATCATCCACAGTCAGCGGGACTGGTAGAAAAATATAATGGTATGCTGAAGAATAAACTTTCTAAATTTTGCAATGAAACTGGACTTAAATGGGTCGAACTATTACCCCTAGCATTGATGACAATGCGAGCAGCAACTAACAGGACAACCGGACTATCGCCACAAGAGATTGTTATGGGACGACCCCTAAGACTGCCATTTTCAGCGCCACTTACGGTTAAGCAAATGGACATCCATAAAATGGATGAGAACATGTTAAACTATTGTATTGCATTAACTAGATGTATTTCCAGCTTTCACCAGCAGGTAAAAGAGGCGCAAACGGAACCAGCGGAAGGAAGGTGCCATAACTTGGAACCAGGAGATAACGTATACGTAAAGGTCTTCAAAAGAAAGAACGGACTACAGCCACGCTTTGAAGGGCCATACCAAGTACTCCTGACAACAAACACAGCTGTTAAAATCAAGGAAACACCGACTTGGATACACGCATCCCATTGTAAGAAGGCACCAGACGGGGACATTTAAAAAAAAAAGGGACTTGAAACGATGAAATTATTGTTTACGCTGTATGAAATCATCGAGATGGTATGTGTAAGCTGTCAGAGAGATAACGAAGAACCCCGAAAGAAACGAGGACCGACAAAAGGGACTGAAAGAATTAATGTGGGCTATATTGTCCTAGGAAGGACAAAATGGGGGAATGTAGAAGTGCATCAGCATATAGATATATATATCCACACATATTAGTATAAAATAAGCACACATACTCTCTTATATTAAAATGGAGTCTGGAACTGTTTCAACAGGCTAAAATGGCTTCACACAGTATAACATAAGGGGAAACGGGCAGGCCCATATTAGGAAACGGTTTAAGGAAGAGGATGTGACTCCTTTGTAGCTTGCAGGCTAGACAGTTCCATAAACAAGATAAGCTTAACAGAACAAAAGCATGATAAACCAAAGGACATGTACTGTAAACATTCGTATGAATGTCCAGAACCAAAGTGAGAGACAAACCGTCTCCATTGTGTAAAATTAATTAACTTTATTTAAAGGTATTCCTGCATCATGACTTTTGATTTTCTATGGGCTAACCTTATCTTAAGACACCGAGGCTCTGCTGACCCTTTAGTCATCTTCTTGTTGACCTTAAACATTTCTTACTCATCTCTTCCTTAATGTTATTTAGTTGTGTCTCAATACCATACCATGTGATAAAAGGTTTTGCTCTTTGTGTATAAAAAGAGGTGTTTTTGTCCATGTATTCGGAGAAGTCACGATAGCCATTGCCTACGTGAAGCTCCCCTTGCTAGCAAGTAGTTAAATAAAGTCTGCCTTTGACGATCACTTTGTTTCACAGAGTCTTATTGAACAGTCGAAACTTCGACAGTGGTGATGCCGAGTTTCTCAAGCTTCCTGTTCTTGTTGTGCATGTAGGCAGTGTAGTTCCGTTGCCTCATCTGTTTGGCGGTGTCTCGTAGCTGGTCTGTTATGTCTTGAGCACAGGCTGAGAACATGGACTCTCTCTCCATTTCGAGGTTGCGGCGTCTGCTGTAGAGCTGGTGTACGAGATGGTTGAGGAGTGTGCGAGAGGTACGACAGCAGAGTCTCTTAGCGTAGTCTGTGTTGTAGGTCGACTTGAGTGGGTTCATGATCTATGGTCCACCCCAGTCCAACACCGGCATCTCCATACGATAGAAAGCGAAGAGTTGGAATAAACGGGTCATTTTCCAAGTGGCAGGCAATGACTAGTGGGGTACCGCAAGGATTGGTCCTAGGACCCCAGCTGTTCACAATATATATTAATGATCTGGACGAGGGAATTGGATGTAATATCTCGAAATTTGCACACGACACAAAGCTGGGTGGGAGAGTATGCTGTGAGGAGGATGTCGTGAAATTCCAGTATGATTTGGACAGGTTGGGTGATTGGGCAGAAACATGGCAAATGCACAATAATGTGGATAAATGTGAGGTTATCCACTTTGGTGGCATAAACAGGAAGGCAGACTTTTACTTGAATGGCAATAGATTGGGAGAAGGGGAAGTGCAAAGAGACCTGGGTGTTCTTGTGCACCAGTCGCTGAAGGTAAGCATGCAGGTGCAGCAGCCAGGTAAGAAGGCAAATGGTATGTTGGCCTTCGTAGCAAGAGGGTTCGAGTACAGGAACAAGGATGTCTTGCTGCAGTTGTACAGGGCCTAGGTGAGACCGCATCTTGAGTATTGTGTGCAGTTTTGGTCGCCTTATCTGAGGAAGGACTTTATTGCCATGGAGGGAGGGCAGCGAAGATTCACCAGGCTGATACCTGGGATGGCAGGAATGACGTATGAGGAGAGATTGTGTCGATATACTTACTGGAGTTTAGAAGATTGAGAGGGGTTCTCATCGAAACCTATAAAATTCTGTCAGGCCTGGATAGACTAGATGCAGGAAGGATGTTTCCGATGGTCGGGGAGTCCAGAACCAGGGGTCATAGTCTAAGGCTAAGGGGTAAGCCATTTAGGATTGAAATGAGGAGGAATTTCTTCATCAAGAGAGTGGTGAACCTGTGGAATTCTCTGCCACAGAGGGCGGTGGAGGCCAGTTCATTAAATATATTCAACAAGTTGTTGGATATATTTCTTAAGGCTAAAGGGATCAAGGCATATGGGGAGAAGGCAGGGACAGGGTACTGAATTTGGATGATCAGCCATGATCTCATTGAATGCCGGAGCAGGCTCGAGGGGCCGAATGGCCTACTCCTGCTCCTATCTTCTATGTTTCTATGTTTAAATCAAGCCGCATTCACCAACCATCCTAAATCACAGCAAGACCAATTCAAACATCACCCTATCTCACGTAAAGCCCCATTCACACATCATCCTAACTCACACCAAGACCCATTCACCCATCATCCGAACTCACACCAATCCCCATTCACCCATCATCCTAATCAGACCAAGCCCCATTCACCAATCATCCTAACTCACACAAAGACCCATTAACCCATCAACCTAACTCACAGCAAGACACATTCTAACTCACACAAATAAACATTCACCCATCATCATAACACACATGAAGACACATTCACCCATCATCCTAACATATACGAAGACGCATTCACCCATCAACCTAACTCACACCCAGCCACACTCACCCATCATCCTAACTCACACCAAGACTTAATCACCCATGATCCAAACTCACATAAAGAAACTTTCACGCCTAACCCTAACTCACACCAAGCCCATTCACATATCATCCTATCTCACACCAAGCCCCATTCACCAATCATCTTAACTCACAGAAAGATCCATTCACCCATCATCCTAACTCACATGAAGCCCCATTCACAATCATCATAACTCACACGAAGACTCTTTCATGCATCGTCCTAACTCACATGAAGACACATTCACCCATCATCCTAACTCACACCAAGACACATTCACCCATCTTGCTAATTCACACCAAGCCCCATTCACCAACTCATCCTAACTCACCAAGACCCATTCACCCATCATCCTAACTCACAGGAAGACACAATCATCCATCATCCTTTCCTACACTAAGATCCTTTCAGCCATTATCCTAACTCAAACCAAGACCCATTCACGCATCATCCTAATTCACTCCAAGCCCCATTCACCCATATTCCTAACTCGCACCAACCTCCATTCAATCATCATCCTAACTCACACCAAGCCCCATTCACCAATCACCTTAACTCACACCAAGGCCCATTCAACTATCAGCGTAACTTACACCATGCCACATCCATGCATCATCCTAACTTGCACTAAAACCCATTCATTCATCATCCTAGCTTGTAGCAAGCAACATTCACCCAACGTCATAACTCGCAGCTAGCCCCATTCACCCATCATCCTATCTCACACCAAGGCCATTCCTGCATCATCATAACTCACACCAAGCCCAATTCACCCATCATCCTAACTTTCACCATGCCGCATTCACCCAACGTCCTAACTCACACCAAGGCCCTTTCACCCATCATCCTAACTCACACCAAGACACATTAACGCATCATCCTTATTCACACCAAGCCCCATTCACCCATCAGCCAAACTCACATCATGTCCCATTCACACATCATTCTAATTCAAACCAAAACACATTCACTCATCACCCTAACTCACACCAAGACACATTCACCTATCTTCCTAATTCACACAAGAAAAATTCACACATCATCTTACCACACACACCAAGACCCATTCATCCCTCTTCCAAACTCACAACAACACCCATTCACCATAAATCCTAGATCAATCGAAAAACCAATCAACCATCATCCTAGCTTACACCAAGCCCCATTCACAGCTCATCCTACCCCACACCAAGCCCCATTCAAGCATCATACTAACTAACACCGAGCTCCATTCAACCACCTTTCTAACTCACACTAAGACCCATTCACCCATCTTCCTAATCCAGACCAAGCCTCATTCAAGCATCATACTTACTTACACCAAGCCCCATTCACACATCATCCTAACTCACACCAAGACCCATTCAACCAGCATCCTGATTCACACCAAGCCCCATCTACACATCATTCTAACTCACACAAAGCCCCATTTACCCATCATCCTAATCACACAAAGACACATTCACCTATCATCCAAACTCACACCAAGGCCCATTCACACATGATCCTAACTCACACGAAGAACCATTCACCCCCCATCGCAACTCACACCGAGACACTTTCACGCATCATCCGAAATCACTCCATGCCCAATGCACCCTTCACCCTTACTCACACCAAGCCCCATTCACCCATCATCCTAACTCACATCAAGCCCCATTCAAACATCACCCAAACTCAGACCAAGCCCCATTCACCCATCATCCTAACTTACACCAAGCCCCATTCACACATCATCCTAAATCGCAGCAAGGCCAATTCAATCATCATCCAAACTCATGACAAGCCCCATTCACCCATCATTCTAACTCACGCCAAGACCCATTCACCAATCAACCTAACCCACACAAATCCCCATTCACCCATCATCATAACTTACCCCAAGCCCCATTCACACATCATCCTAATCAGACCAAGCCCCATTCACCCGTCATCCTAACTCACACATACGCCCATTCACCCATCATCCTAACTCACACCAAGACACATTCACCCAACATCCTAACTCACACCAATCCCCATTCACACATCATCCTAACTCACACAAAGTCGCATTCACCCATCATCATAACTCAAACGAAGACACATTCATGCATCATCCTAACTCACACCCAGCCCAATTCACACATCATCCAGCTCACACAAAGACGCATTCACCCATCATCCTAACTCACACGAAGACACATTCACACATCATCATAACACATCCTAACACCTACGAAGATGCATTCACCCATCATCCTAACTCACAACTAGAGACACTCACCCATCCTCCTAGCTCACACCAAGACACAATCATCCATCATCCTAACCTACACCAAGACCCTTTCACCCATCATCCTAATATACAGCAAAACCCTTTCCCCCTTCATCCTAACTCACACCAAGACACAATCATCCATCATCATAGCCTACATTCACCCATCATCCTAACATATACGAAGACCAATTCACGAATCATCCTAAACCATTCCAAGCCCCATTCACCCATCTTCCTAACTTGCACCAACCCCCATTCAATCATCATCCTAAACCACACCAAGCCCCATTCACCAATCATCTTTACTAACAACAAGGCCCATTCAACTCTCAGCCTAACTAACACCATGCCATATTCACACATCATCCTGACTCGCACGAAAACACATTCATTCATCATCCTAGCTCGTAGCAAGCCACATTCAACCATCATCATAACTCGCAGCTAACCCCATTTACACATCATCCTATCTCACACCAAGCCCCATTCACTCATTTTCGCAACTCACACCAAGGCCATTCCCGCATCATCACAACTCCCAACAAGCCCAATTCACCCATCATCCTAACTCAAACCAAGACACATTCGCCCATCATCCTAACTCACACCAAGACATATTCCCCCATCATCCTAACTCACACCAGGAAAATTCACACATCATCATACCACACACACTAAGACCCATTCATCCATCATCCTATCTCACAACTAGGTCCATTCAACAATCATACTAACTCACACCAAACCCATTCACCCATCACCCTAACTCACACCAAGCCCCATTCACACAAAATCCTAAATCACTCCAAGCCCCATTCACCCATTATCCTAACGTATACCAAGCCCAATTCACCCATCATCCTAATTCACACAAAGCCCCATTCCCCCATCATCCTAACGTACACCAAGCCCCGTTCACACATTATCCTAATTCACACCAAGCCCCATTCACACATCATGCTAACTCACACCAATCCCCATTCACCCCTCATCCTAGCTTACACCAAGCCCCATTCACCCATCATCCTAAATCATACAAAGACACATTCCCCCATCATCGTAACTCACACCAAGCCATATTCACATATCATCCTAACTCACACAAGGAAAATTCACCCATCATCCTAAATCACACCCAACCCCATTCACATACCATTTTAGCTCACACCAAAACCCAATCACCCATCAACATAACTCAAACCAAGTCCCATACTCCCATCATCCTAACTCACAACAAGACACATTGGCCTCGAAATTCAGTCGCGTTTGCGCCCACTTATTGGCTATAGAGTGGTTGACGCCGGAAGTTTTTAGCGCCCGAAATTCAGTTGGTCCCTAACATCGGCGTTAGCCGGTAGCGCTGCACCGGCACCGATGACGTCATTGGTGTGCGCAGCGCCCCTGTTCCAATGCGATTCCATGCCGACCGCCAAATTCAGTTGCGGCCGCCTCGCCCGTGGCAGCCGCAAACAGCGTTTGAAAAACGGGGCCTTGCAGCTCCGAAAGGCCTGTGCATAAAGGTGGAGGGGCGGCCGGCCGCTTTCCCGGCGGCCGCCTGGCCGCATCTCCCTCCCCGGACTCCTGCACCACCCCCCCGCGGCATTGGTGTCTGACTCCCGCGAGCCCGGCACTTCTCCGTGGTGCCGGGCTCATTTGCCGGGGGAATCCAGCGGCGATCTCACGGCTGCAGGCAGCTCCTCCTTAAGAGAAGGAGGAGGCCTGCAGTACCCCAGCCTGCCGCAGCGCATCGGGTGCTGCAGCGGCAGCTGGATGCCTGAAACTGACTGTCATCACCCCAAGCGAGGCGGCCAAACCCTGCAATAGCGCCCGCCTCCGTCTTGGGCCGTCGCAACTGAATTTCAGGCGGGCGCTACGGGAATCCGGGCGAGCGCAAAATTTCGGGCGCTAAAGACCTGGCGCGGCGATACCGAATTTCTAGGCCATTAAACCATCATCCTAAGTCACACCAAGAACTAATCGCCCATCATCATAACTCACAACGTGACCCAAATACCCATCATCCTAACACACACAAAGACATATTCACCCATCATCCTGACTCACACCAAGTCCCATTCACCAATTATCAGAACTCACACTAAGACCGAATCACCCATCATCCTAACTCACACCAAGACACTTTCATCCTTCATCCTAACGCACACTAAAAGCCATTCATCCATCATCCTAACTCACAGCAAGCCCCATTCACCAATCATCCTAACTAACAGCAATCCCGATTCACCCATCATCCAACACTCCAAGCCCCATTCACCCATCAGCCTACCACACACCAAGACCCATTCACAATTCACCCTAACTCACACCAAGACCCATTCACCCACCATCCTAAATCACACCAAGCCCCTTTCAGGCATCATCCTAAGTTACACCAAGGCACATTCACACATCATCCTAACTCACACCAAGACACATTCACACATCATCCTAACTCACACCAAGTCCAATTCACCCATCATCCTAACTCACACACTGCAGGAGTTCATCAGGGCAGTGTCCTTGGCCCAATCATCTTCAGCTGTCTCATCAATGACCTTCCCTCCATCATAAGGTCAGAAGTGGGGATGTTCGCTGATGATTGCACTGTTCAGCACCATTCGAGACTCGTCAGATACTGACGCAGTCTGTGTCCATATGCAACAAGACCTGGACATCATTCAGACTTGGGCTGACAAGTAGCAAGTAACATTCGCACCACACAAGTGCCAGGCAATGACCATCTCCAACAAGCGAGACTCTAACCACCTCCCCTTGACAATCAATGGCATTACCATCGCTGAATCCCCAACTATCAACATCCTGGGGGGTTACCATTGATCAGAAACTGAACTGGACCAGCCATATAAATACTGTGGCTACAAGAGCAGGCCAGAGGCTGGGAATTCTGCGGTGGGTTTCTCACCTCCTGACTCCCCTAAACCTTTCCACCATCTACAAGGGACAAGTCAGGAGTGTGATGGAATACTCTCCACTTGCCTGGATGAGTGCAGCTCCAACAACACTCAAGAAGCTCGACACCATTCAGGATAAAGCAGCCTGCTTGATTGGCACTCCATCCACCACCTTCTACATTCACTCCCTCCACCACCGGCGCACTGTGGCTGCAGTGTGTACCATCGACAAGATGCACTGCAGCAACTCGCCAAAGCTCCTTCAACAGCACCTTCCAAACCCGCGACCTCTACCACTTAGAAGGACAAGGGCAGCAGACGCATGGGAACATCACCACCTACAATTTCCCCTCCAAGCCACACACCATCCTGACTTGGACCTGTATCGCCGTTCCTTCACTGTCGCTGGGCCAAAATCCTGGAACTCCCTTCCTAACAGCCTTTTGGGTGTACCTACATCATATGGACTGCAGCGGTTCATGAAGGCAGCTCACCACCATCTTCTCAAGATGGGCACTAAATGCAGGCGTAGCCAGCGACGCCCACAACCCATCAATGAATTTTAAAAAACACCAAGAAACATTCACACATCTTCCTAACTCACACCAAGACCCTTTCACTCATCATCCTAAATCACATCAAGACACATTCACGCATCATCCAACTCCGACCAAGGCCCATTCACCCATCATCTTAACACACACCGAGCCCCATTCACCCATCTTGGTAACTCACAACAACACCCATTCACCCATCATCCTAAGTCACACAAAGACCCATTCACTCATCATCCCAACTCACACCAAGCCACAAACACCCTTCATCCTAACTCATAGCAAGGCCATTCACGCATCATCCTAAACCAGTCCAAGCCCCAATCACCCATCTTCCAAACATGCACCAACACCCATTCAATCATCATCCTAACTCACACCTAGCCCCATTCACCAATCATCTTAACTCACAACAAGGCCCATTCAACTCTCAGCCTAACTTACACCTTGCAATATTCACACATCATCCTGACTCGCACTAAAACACGTTAATTCATCATCCTAGCTCGTAGCAAGCCACATTCACCCATCATCATAACTCGCAGCTAGCCCCATTTACATATGATCCTAGCTCACACCAAGCCCCATTCACCCATCTTCGTAGCTCACACCAAGGCCATTCCCGCATCTTCATAACTCCCACCAAGTCCAATTCTCCCATCATCCTGACACACACGAATCCCCATTCACCCATCCTTGTAACTCACACCAGGCACAATTCACCCATCATCCTAACTCACATTTTGTCCCATTCACCCATCATCCTAACTCACATCATGTCCCATTCATCCATCATCCTAACTCAAACCAAGACACATTCACCCATCATGCTAGCTCACACCAAGACACATTCCCCCATCAACCTTAATCACACAAGACAAATTCACACATCATCTTATCACACACACCAAGACACATTCATCCATCATCCTAACACACAACAAACCCATTCAACCATCATACTAACTCACACCAAACCCATTCACTCAAAATCCTAGCCCAAACAAAGAACCATTCAAAAATCATCCTAAAACACTCCAAGCCCCATTCACCCATCATCCTAACGTACACCAAGCCCCATTCACCAATCATCCTAACTCACACAAAGCCCCATTCCCCCATCATTCTAACGTACACCAAGCCCCATTCACACATCAGCCCAATTCACACCAAGCCCCATTCACACATCATCCAAACTCACAAAAAGACCCATTCTCCCATCATCCTAACTCACACCTAGCCCCATTCACATATCATTCTAACTCACATCAAGCCCCATTCACCCATCATCCTAACTCACTCCAAGCACCATTCACCACCTTCCTAACTCGCACCAAGCCCCATTCAATCATCATCCTAACTCACACCAAGCCCCATTCACCAATCATCTTAACTCACAACAAGGCGCATTCAACTCTCATCCTAACTTACACGATGCCACATTCACGCGTCATCCTAACTCGCAATAAAACACATTCATTCATCATCCTAGCTCGTAGCAAGCCACATTCACCCATCATCATAGCTCGCAGTTATCCCCATTCACCCATCATCCTATCTCACACCAAGCCCCATTCACCCATCTTCGTAGCTCACACCAATGCCATTCCCGCATCATCATAACTCCCACCAAGCCCAATTCTCCCATCATCCTAACACACACGAAGCCCCATTCACCCATCCTCGTAACTCACACCAGGCCCAGTTCACCCATCATCCTAACTCACATTTTGTCCCATTCAGCCATCAGCCTAACTCTCACCATGCCCCATTCACCCAACATCCTAACTCACAAGCCCCTTTCACCCATCATCCTAACTCATATCATGTCCCATTCACCGATCATCCTAACTCAAACCAAGACACACTCACCCATCATGCTAACTCACACCAAGACACATTCCCCCATCAACCTAACTCACACAAGACAAATTCACACTTCATCTTACCACACACACCAAGACCCATTCATCCATCACCCTAACTCACAACAAGACCCATTCAACCATCATACTAACTTACACCAAACCGCTTCACCCGTCATCCTAACTCACACCAAGCTCCATTCACCCGAAATCCTAACCCAAACCAAGAACTGTTCACCCATCATTCTAAAACACACCAAGCCCCATTCACCCATCACCCTAACGTACACCAAGCCCCATTCACCCATCATACTAAATCACACAAAGACCCATTCCCCCATCATCCTAACGTACACCAACCCCATTCACACATCCTCCTAATTCACACCAAGCCCCATTCACATATCATCCTAACTCACACCAAATCACATTCACTCTTCATCCTAACTTACACCAAGCCCCAATTCACCCATTATCCTAACTCACACAATGACCAATTCCCCCATCATCCTAACTCACGCCAAGCCCCATTCACATATCAATCTAACTCACATCAAGCCCCATTCACCCATCATCCTAACTCACTCCAAGCCTCATTCACCCATCTTCCTAATTCGCACCAAGCCCCATTCAATCATCATCCGAACTCACACCAAGCCCCATTCACCAATCATAATAACTCACACCAAGCCCCATTCACGCATCACCCTAAATCACACCAAGCCCCATTCACCAATCATCTTAACTCACAACAAGGCGCATTCAACTCTCATCCTAACTTACACGATGCCACATTCACGCGTCATCCTAACTCGCAATAAAACACATTCATTCATCATCCTAGCTCGTAGCAAGCCACATTCACCCATCATCATAACTCGCAGCTAGCCCCATTTACATATGATCCTAGCTCACACCAAGCCCCATTCACCCATCTTCGTAGCTCACACCAAGGCCATTCCCGCATCTTCATAACTCCCACCAAGTCCAATTCTCCCATTATCCTAACACACACGAATCCCCATTCACCCATCCTTGTAACTCACACCAGGCACAATTCACCCATCATCCTAACTCACATTTTGTCCCATTCACCCATCATCCTAACTCACATCATGTCACATTCATCCATCATCCTAACTCAAACCAAGCCCCATTCACCCATCATCCTAATTCACTCCAAGCCTCATTCACCCATCTTCCTAACTCGCACCAAGCCCCATTCAATCATCATCCGAACTCACACCAAGCCCCATTCACCAATCATAATAACTCACACCAAGCCCCATTCACACATCACCCTAAATCACTCCAAGCCCCATTCACCCATCATTCTAACTCCCACCAAGCCCCATTAACCCATCATCCGAACTCGCACCAAGAACATTCACCCATCAGTCTAACACACACCAAGACCTATACAAACATCATCCTAACTCAGACCAAGACCCATTCACCCATCATTCTAATTACACCATGCCCCATTCACCCATCAGCGTAACGCACACTAAAAGCATTCATCCATGATCCTAGCTCACAGCAAGCCCCATTCATAAATCATCCTAACTCATAGCAAACCCCATTCACCCATCTCCGTATCTCCCAAAAGGCCATTCCCCCATCAACCTAACTCACACCAAGAGACAATCACCCATCATTATAACGCACACAAAGCCAATTTCTCCCATCATCCTAAGTCACACAAAGCCCCATTCACCCATCATCCTAATTTACACCAATACCCATTCACCCACCTTCCTAAATCACACAAAGCCCCATTCATCCATCATCCTAAGTTACACCAAGCCCCATTCACACATCATGCTAACTCACACCAATACCCATTCACCCGTCATCCTAACTCACATCAAGACCCATTCACCCACCTTCCTAAATCACACCAAGCCCCTTTCAGCCATCATCCTAAGTTACACCTAGCCCCATTCACACATCATCGTAACTCACATCAAGCCCCATTCACCCATCATCTAAGTCACACCAAGACCCATTCACCCATCATCCTATCTCACACAAAGACCCATTCACCCTTCATCCTAACTCACACGAAGACTCATTCACCCATCCTCCTAACTCACACCAAGAAACATTCACACATTGTCCTAACTCACATCAAGGCCCATTCACCAATTATCCTAACTCATACCAAAACCCAATCACCCATCATCCTAACGCACACAAAGAGCCATTCTTCCATCATCCTAACTCACAGCAAGCCCCATTCGCAAATCATCTGAAATAACAGCAAGCCCCATTCACCACTCATCCGAACTAACAGCAAGCCCCATTGACCAATCATTCGAACTAACAGCAAGCCCCATTTACACATCATCCAAACTCACACCAAGCCAAATTCACTCATCACCCTAACTCAAACCAAAACCCATCCACGCATTCTCCTAAATCACTCCAAGCCTCATTCACCCATCTTCCTAACTCGCACCAACTGCCATTCAATCATCATCCTAACTCACACCAAGCCCCATTCACCAATCATCCGAAATAACAGCAAGCCCCATTCACCCATCATCCAAACTCACACCAAGCCCAATTCATCCATCATCCTAACTCACACCAAGCCCCACTCACCAACCAACTTACCTCACAACAAGGCACATTCAACTTTCAGCCTAACTTACACCATGCCTTTCACCCATCATCCTAACTCAAACCAAGACCCACTTACGCATCATTCTAACTCACACCAAGACCCTTTCACCCACCTTCCTAAATCACACCAAGACCAATTCACCCATTTTCCTACACACACGAAACCCCATTCACACATGCTCATAATTCACACCAGGCCCCATTCACCCAACATTTTAACTCACACCAAGCCCCTTTCACCCATCCTCCTAATTCACATCATGTCACATTCACCCATCATCCTAACTCACACAAAGACACATTCCCCCATCATCATAACTCACACAAAGACACATTCCCCCATCATTATAACTCACACAAAGACACATTCCCCCATCATCATAACTCACACAAGATAAATTCATACATCATCTTACCACACACACCAAAACCCATTCATCCATCATCCTAACTCACAACAAGACCCATTCAAGCATCATACTAACTCACACCAAACCCCATTCACTCAAAATCCTAGCACAAACCAAGATTCATTCACCCATCATCCTAAATCACTCAAAGCCCCGTTCACCCATCATCCTAACGTACACCAAGCCCCATTCACCCATCATCTTAACTCACACAAAGCCCCATTCCCCCATCATCCTAACGTACACCAAGCCGCATTCCCCCATCAACCTAACTCACACAAGACAAATTCACACTTCATCTTACCACACACACCAAGACCCATTCATCCATCACCCTAACTCACAACAAGACCCATTCAACCATCATACTAACTTACACCAAACCGCTTCACCCGTCATCCTAACTCACACCAAGCTCCATTCACCCGAAATCCTAACCCAAACCAAGAACTGTTCACCCATCATTCTAAAACACACCAAGCCCCATTCACCCATCACCCTAACGTACACCAAGCCCCATTCACCCATCATACTAAATCACACAAAGACCCATTCCCCCATCATCCTAACGTACACCAACCCCATTCACACATCCTCCTAATTCACACCAAGCCCCATTCACATATCATCCTAACTCACACCAAATCACATTCACTCTTCATCCTAACTTACACCAAGCCCCAATTCACCCATTATCCTAACTCACACAATGACCAATTCCCCCATCATCCTAACTCACGCCAAGCCCCATTCACATATCAATCTAACTCACATCAAGCCCCATTCACCCATCATCCTAACTCACTCCAAGCCTCATTCACCCATCTTCCTAATTCGCACCAAGCCCCATTCAATCATCATCCGAACTCACACCAAGCCCCATTCACCAATCATAATAACTCACACCAAGCCCCATTCACGCATCACCCTAAATCACACCAAGCCCCATTCACCAATCATCTTAACTCACAACAAGGCGCATTCAACTCTCATCCTAACTTACACGATGCCACATTCACGCGTCATCCTAACTCGCAATAAAACACATTCATTCATCATCCTAGCTCGTAGCAAGCCACATTCACCCATCATCATAACTCGCAGCTAGCCCCATTTACATATGATCCTAGCTCACACCAAGCCCCATTCACCCATCTTCGTAGCTCACACCAAGGCCATTCCCGCATCTTCATAACTCCCACCAAGTCCAATTCTCCCATTATCCTAACACACACGAATCCCCATTCACCCATCCTTGTAACTCACACCAGGCACAATTCACCCATCATCCTAACTCACATTTTGTCCCATTCACCCATCATCCTAACTCACATCATGTCACATTCATCCATCATCCTAACTCAAACCAAGCCCCATTCACCCATCATCCTAATTCACTCCAAGCCTCATTCACCCATCTTCCTAACTCGCACCAAGCCCCATTCAATCATCATCCGAACTCACACCAAGCCCCATTCACCAATCATAATAACTCACACCAAGCCCCATTCACACATCACCCTAAATCACTCCAAGCCCCATTCACCCATCATTCTAACTCCCACCAAGCCCCATTAACCCATCATCCGAACTCGCACCAAGAACATTCACCCATCAGTCTAACACACACCAAGACCTATACAAACATCATCCTAACTCAGACCAAGACCCATTCACCCATCATTCTAATTACACCATGCCCCATTCACCCATCAGCGTAACGCACACTAAAAGCATTCATCCATGATCCTAGCTCACAGCAAGCCCCATTCATAAATCATCCTAACTCATAGCAAACCCCATTCACCCATCTCCGTATCTCCCAAAAGGCCATTCCCCCATCAACCTAACTCACACCAAGAGACAATCACCCATCATTATAACGCACACAAAGCCAATTTCTCCCATCATCCTAAGTCACACAAAGCCCCATTCACCCATCATCCTAATTTACACCAATACCCATTCACCCACCTTCCTAAATCACACAAAGCCCCATTCATCCATCATCCTACGTTACACCAAGCCCCATTCACACATCATGCTAACTCACACCAATACCCATTCACCCGTCATCCTAACTCACATCAAGACCCATTCACCCACCTTCCTAAATCACACCAAGCCCCTTTCAGCCATCATCCTAAGTTACACCTAGCCCCATTCACACATCATCGTAACTCACATCAAGCCCCATTCACCCATCATCTAAGTCACACCAAGACCCATTCACCCATCATCCTATCTCACACAAAGACCCATTCACCCTTCATCCTAACTCACACGAAGACTCATTCACCCATCCTCCTAACTCACACCAAGAAACATTCACACATTGTCCTAACTCACATCAAGGCCCATTCACCAATTATCCTAACTCATACCAAAACCCAATCACCCATCATCCTAACGCACACAAAGAGCCATTCTTCCATCATCCTAACTCACAGCAAGCCCCATTCGCAAATCATCTGAAATAACAGCAAGCCCCATTCACCACTCATCCGAACTAACAGCAAGCCCCATTGACCAATCATTCGAACTAACAGCAAGCCCCATTTACACATCATCCAAACTCACACCAAGCCAAATTCACTCATCACCCTAACTCAAACCAAAACCCATCCACGCATTCTCCTAAATCACTCCAAGCCTCATTCACCCATCTTCCTAACTCGCACCAACTGCCATTCAATCATCATCCTAACTCACACCAAGCCCCATTCACCAATCATCCGAAATAACAGCAAGCCCCATTCACCCATCATCCAAACTCACACCAAGCCCAATTCATCCATCATCCTAACTCACACCAAGCCCCACTCACCAACCAACTTACCTCACAACAAGGCACATTCAACTTTCAGCCTAACTTACACCATGCCTTTCACCCATCATCCTAACTCAAACCAAGACCCACTTACGCATCATTCTAACTCACACCAAGACCCTTTCACCCACCTTCCTAAATCACACCAAGACCAATTCACCCATTTTCCTACACACACGAAACCCCATTCACACATGCTCATAATTCACACCAGGCCCCATTCACCCAACATTTTAACTCACACCAAGCCCCTTTCACCCATCCTCCTAATTCACATCATGTCACATTCACCCATCATCCTAACTCACACAAAGACACATTCCCCCATCATCATAACTCACACAAAGACACATTCCCCCATCATTATAACTCACACAAAGACACATTCCCCCATCATCATAACTCACACAAGATAAATTCATACATCATCTTACCACACACACCAAAACCCATTCATCCATCATCCTAACTCACAACAAGACCCATTCAAGCATCATACTAACTCACACCAAACCCCATTCACTCAAAATCCTAGCACAAACCAAGATTCATTCACCCATCATCCTAAATCACTCAAAGCCCCGTTCACCCATCATCCTAACGTACACCAAGCCCCATTCACCCATCATCTTAACTCACACAAAGCCCCATTCCCCCATCATCCTAACGTACACCAAGCCGCATTCACCCATCATCCTAACTCACACAACGACCCATTCCCCCATCATCCTAAATCACAGCAGGACCCATTCTCACATCATTCTAATTCACACCAAGCCCCATTCACCTATAATCCAAACTCACACCAAGAAACATTCACCCATCATCCTAACTCACACCAAGCCCCATTCACACACCATTCTAACTCACACCAAGCCCCATTCACCCATCCTCCTAACTCACACCAAGCCCCATTCACACATCATTCTAACTCACACCAAGCCCCATTCACCCATCCTCCTAACTCACACCAAGCCCCATTCACACATCATCCTAACTCAGACCAAGGCCCATTCACCCACCATCCTAACACACACCGAGCTCAGTTCACACATCATCGTAACTCACAACAACACCCATTCAATCATCATGCTAAATCACATCAAGACCCATTCAATCATCATTCTAAATCACACCAAGGCTCATTCACCCATCATCCTAACACACACCGACCCCCATTCACCCATCATCCAAACTCAAATGAACACCCATTCCTCCACCATCCTGAGTCAGAGCAAGACCCATTCACCCACCACCCGAACTTACAATAAGCACCATTCACCCATCATCCTCACTCACACCAAGCCCGATTCACACATTATCTTAACACACACAACAAGACCCATTCATCCATCATCCTAACTCACACCAAGACCCATTCATCCATCATCCTAAAGCACGCCAAACCCCATTCTCCCATAATCCTAACTCACACCAAACCCCATCAACCTAAATTACACCAAGCTCCATTGAAACATCATCCTAACTCACACCAAGACCTATTGACCCATCATCCTAACTCACACCAAGACACATTGACACATCATCCTAAATCACTCCAAGCCCTATTCACCCATCATCCTAACTCACTCCATGCCCCATTCACCAATCAGCATAACTCACACCAAGACCCATTCACGATAATCCTAACTCATTCCAGGAACATTCACCCATTATCCTAACTCAGACCAAGCCCCATTGACACAGCATCGTAACTCACAGCAAGCCCCTTTCACCCATCATCCTAACTGGCACCAAGCCCCAATCACTCATCTTCCTAAACCACACCAAGACCTGTTCGACCATCATCCTAACTCACACAAAGCCCCATTCACATATCATCGTTACTCACAACAAAATTAATTCGCCCATCATCCTAAATCACACCAAGACCCATTCATCCATCACATTAACTCACACCAAGCCCCATTCCCTCATCATCCTAACTCACACCTAGACCTGTTCAACCATCATCATAACTCACACCAAGCCCCATTCAAACATCATCCTAACTCAGAACAAAACCAGTTCGCCCATCATCCTAAATCACACCAAGCCCCATTCACCAATCATCCTAACTCACACCAAGATCCATGCGCCCACCATCCTAACTCACACCATGCTCCATTCAGCCATCATCCTAACGCACACAAAGAGCCATTCCTCCGTCATCCTAACTCACAGCAAGCCCCATACACCCATCATCCAACTCACACCAAGCCCCCTTCATCCATCTTCGTAAATCACACCAAGGCCATTCCCGCATCATCTTTCCTCACACCAAGCCCCATTCCCCCATCTTACTTATTCCCACCAAGCCCCATTCACCCATCATCCAAACTCACACCAAGCCCCATTCACCCATCATCTTAACTCACACCAAGGCACATGCACCCATCATCCTTACTTCCACCACGCCCCATTCACCCATCATCCTAACTCACACCAAGACACATTCATCCATCATCCTGACTCACATCAAGACACATTCACCCATCACCCTAACTCAGACTAAGACCCATTCACGCATCTTCCTAACTCGCACCAAGCCCCATTCAATCATCATCCTAACTCACACCAACCACTTTCACCAATCATCATAAATCACACCAATCCCCATTCACCCATCATTCCAAATCACACCAAGCCCCATTCACCTATCATCCTAACTTACATCATGCCCCATTCACACATCATCGTAACGCACACTAAGAGCCATTCACCCATCATTCTAAATCACACGAAGCCCCATTCACGAATCATCCAACTCACACCAAGAATCATTCACCCATCAACCTAACTCACACCAAGAAAAAATTAACACATCTTCCTAACTCACGCCAAGGCCCATTCACCAATTATCCTAACTCATACCAAGCCCCATTCACCCATCAGCCTAACTCACACCAAGACCCATTAAAACATTAGCTTAACTCACACCAAGTCCCATTCACCCACCATTCTAAATCACACCAAGCCCCTTTCAGTCATCATCCTAAGTTACACCAAACTCGATTCACACATCTTCCTAACTCAGCTCAAGAAACATTCACACATCTTCCAAACACACACAGTGCCCAATTCACACATCATCATAACTCACAACTACAACCATTGAACAATCGTCCTTACTCACACCAGAGCCCATTCACCCATCATCCTAACTCACACCAAGACCCATTGTTCCAACATCCTAAATCACTCCAATCCCCATTCACCCATAATCCTAACTCACACAAAGCCCCATTATCCTAAATTACACCAAGCTCCATTGACCCATCACCCTAACTCACACCAAGCCCCATTCACACATCATCCTAACTCACACCAAGGCGATTCACGCATCATCCTGACTCACAGAAAGACACATTCACCCATCATCCTAACTCAGACTAAGACCCATTCACGCATCATCCTAAATCACTCCAAGCGCCATTCACCTATCTTCCTAACTCGCACCAAGCCCCATTCAATCATCATCCTAACTCACACCAAGCCCCATTCGCCAATCATCATAACTCACACCAAGCCCCATTCACCCATCATCCTAAATCATTCCAAGTCCCACTCACCCATCATCCTAACTCACAACAAGCACCATTAACACACCATCCTAACTCACACCAAGAGCATTCACCCATCATCTTAACACACACCGAGACCTATGCACACATCATCCTAACTCAGTCCAAGACCCATTCATCCATTATCCTAACTCACAGCAAGCCCCTTTCATCAATGCTCCTAACTCACAGCTACCCCATTCAGCCATCATCCTAACTCACACCAAGACACAATCACCCATCATCATAACGCACAGCCAGTCAAAAGCTCCCATCATCCTAAGTCACACCAAGACCCATTCAACCATCACCCTAGCTCATACAAAGACCCATTCACCCATCATCCTAACTCACACCAAGAAACATTCACACACCTTCGTAACTCACAGCAAGGCCCATTCACTCATCATACTAAATCACAACAAGACCCATTCACTCATCATCCTAAATCACACCAAGGCTCATTCACCCATTATCCTAACACACACGGAGCCCCATTCACCCATCATCCAAACTCACATGAACACCCATTCATCCACCATCCTGACTCAGAGCAAGACCCATTCACCCACCATCCGTACTTACCATAAGCACCATTCACACAACATCCAAAATCACGCCAAGACCCATTCACCCATCATCCTAAATCACTCCAAGCCCCATTCACCCATAATCCTAACTCACACCAAGGCTATTCCCCCATCAACGTAACTCCCACCAAGCCCCATTCACCCATCATGCTAACACATCCAAAGACGCATTCACCCATCAACCTAACTCACACCAATCAACATTCACCCATCATCCTAACTCACACCAAGACCAATTCACCCATCATCCTAAACCACTCCAAGCCCCATTCACCCATCATCCTAAATCACACCAAGACCCATTCACCAATCATCCGAACTCACACCAAGATCCATTCACACACCATCCTAACTCAGACGAAGCTCCATTCTTCCATCAACCTAACTCACATCAAGCCCCATTCACCAATCACCATAACTCACAGCAAGCCCCATTCACCCATCATCCAATCTCACACCAAGCCCCATTCACCTATCATCGTAACTCGCACCAAGCCAGATTCACCCATCATCCCAATTCAGTCCAAGCCCCATTCACCCATCATCCAAAATTACACCTAGCCTCATCAACCTAACTCACACCTAGACACTTTCACTAAAAGTACACCAAGCCCCATTTATACAACATCCTTACAAACACCAAGCCCCATTCACTCATTATCCTATCTCACCCCAGTACTCATCCACCCATCATTATAACTCACAGCAAGCCCCATTCACCCATAATCCTAACTCACACCATGGCCATTCCCCCATCATCCTTATTCACACCGTGCCCCATTCACCCATCATCCTAACACATCCGAAGATGCATTCACCCATAATCATAACACACACCAATCCGCATTCACACATCATCCTAACTCATACCAAGACCATTTGTCCCATCATCCTAACTCAAACCAAGACCAATTCACCCATCATCCTAAATCACTCAAAGCCCCATTCACCCTCCATCCTAACTTAAACCAAGCCGTAATCACACATCATCCTAACTCACACCAAAATCAATTCGCCCATCATCCTAAATCTTATCAAGCCCAATTCACCAATCATCCTAGCTCACACCAAGATCGATTCACCCACCATCCTAACTCACACCAATCACCATTCACCCATCATCCTAACTCAAAACAAGACCCATTCAACCATCATCCTAACTCACAGCAAGCCCCATTCACACACCATCCTAATACACACCAAGAACCATTCACCCATCATGCTATCTCGCACTAATACTCATTCACACATCATCCTAACTCACAGCACGCCCCATTCATACATCATTCTAACTCACACCAAGCCCTATTCATCCATCATCCTAACTAACAACAAGACCCATTCAACCATCATCCTAACTCACACCATGACCCATTCACCCATCATCCTAACTCAGAGCAAGCCCCACTCACACTTCATCCTAACGTAAACCAAGCGCCATTCACACATCATCCTAACTCACGCCAAAATACATTCTCGCCTCATCCTAACTCACACCAAGACCCATTAACCAATCATCCTATCTCACAACAAGCCCATTCAAACATCATCCTAACACACACCAGGAACTATGCACCCATCATCCTAACTCAGACCAAGCCCCATTCACACATCATGCAAACTTACACCAAGCCCCATTCACCCATCATCCTAACTCACACCGAGCCCCATTCACCCATCATCATAACTCACACCAAGCCCCATTCATTCATCATCCTAACTCACACCAAGACCCATTCACCCATAATTCTAAATGTCACCAAGACCCATTTACCCTTCATCCTATCTCACACCAAGCCACATTCACCCATCACCCTAACTCACACCAAGACCTCTCACCCATGTTCCTAACTCACACCAAAACCAATTCACCCATCATCTTAAACCACTCCAAGTCCCATTCACCCATAAGCCTAACTCACACCAAACCCCATCATCCTAAATTACACCAAGCTCCATTGAAACATCATCCTAACTCACACCAAGACCCTTTCACCCATCATCCTAACTCACAGCAATACACATTCACCCAACATCCTAAATCACACCAAGCCCCTTTCATCAATCATCCTAAATTACACCAAGCCCCATTCGCACATCATCCTATCTCACACAAAAATCCATGCACCCATCATCCTACGTCAGACCAAGCCCATTTACACATTATCCGAAATCAGTCCAAGCCCCATTCACGCATCATCCCACCATACACCAAGCCCCATCATCCTAACTCACACTAAGACACATTCACCCATCATCCTAACTCAAACCTATCCCCATTCACCCATTATTCTAATTTATAACAAGCCACATTCACACATCATCCTAATGCACACCAAGACTCATTCACCCATCATCCAAGCTCGCACTAAAACCCATTCACACATCATCCTAACTCACAGAAAGCCCCATTCACTCATCATCCTAACTAATACCAAGCCCCTTTCACCCATCATACTAACTCACAACAAGACCCAATCACCCATCATCATAACTCACATGAAGACCCATTCAACCATCATCCTAACTCGCATCAAACTCATTCACCCGGGTTCCTAACACACACCAAGACCAATACACCCATCATCTTAAATCACTCCACGCCCCATTCACCCAAATGCCTAACTAACACGAAGCCCCAACTTCCGAAATTACACCAAGCTCCATTGACCATAATGTTAACTCACACCAATACCCATTCACCCACTATCCTAAATCACACCAAGCCCCTTTCAACAATCATCCTAACTTACAGGAAGCCCCATTCACACATCATCCTATCTCACACGAAGACCCAAGCACCCATCATCCTAACTCACACCAAGCTCCACTCACCCATCATCGTAAATTAGTCCAAGCCCAATTCACACATCATCCTTCCTTACACCAAGCCCCATCATCGTAACTAACACCAAGACACATTCACCCATCATCCTAACTCAGACCTAGCCCCATTCACCCATCCTCCTAATTTATTCCAAGCCCCATTCACACATCATCCTATTACACACCAAGACCCATTCACCCATCATCCTATCTCGCACAAAGACCCATTCACCCATCATCCTATCTCGCACTAAGACCCATTCAAACATCATCCTAACTCACCCAAAATCCATTCGCCCATCATCCTACCTCACACACAGCCCCACTCACCCATCATCCTAACTCACACCAAGACCCATTCAACCATCATCCTAACTCATGCCAAGCCCCATTCACCTATTATCCTAGATAACAGCAAGCCCAATTCACCCTTCATCCTTACGTACACCAATCCCAATTCACACATCAGACATTCATTCACACATCATCCTTACGCCCACGAAGACCCATGCACCGATCATCCTAACTCACACCAAGCCACGTTCACCCATCATCCTAAATCAGTCCAAGCCATATTCACCCATCATCTTAACTTACAACAAGGCCCATCATCCTAACTCACACCAAAACCCATTCAGCCATCATCCTAACTCACAGCAAGCCCCATTCACTCATCATCCTAACTCACACAAAGCCACTTTCACCAATTATCCTAACTTACAGCAAGCCCATGTCACACATCATCCTAACTCACACCAAGCCCCATTCACACATCCTCCTAACATAAACCAACCACATTCACCCATCATCCTAAGTCTAACCAAGCCCCATTCACCCATCACTCTAAATCACTCCAAGCCCCATTAACCCTCATCATAACTCCCAGCAAGCCCCATTCACACATCATCCTAACTCACACCTAGCACCATTCACCCATCATGCTAATATACACCAAGCGCCATTGACCAATCATACTAACTCACACCATGCCCCATTCACACATCATCCTAACTCACACAAAGACACATTCAACCATCATCCTAAATCACACCAAGTTTCATTCACCCATCATCCTAACTCACACCAAGTCCCATTCACCCATCATCCTAACCCACACCAAGCCGCATTTACATATTTTCCTAACACACACCAAGCCACATTCACCCATCATCCTAACTCACACCAAGTCCATTCACACATTATCCTAACTCACACAAAGATGAATTCACCCATCAACCTAACTCAAACCACGTTCCATTCACTCATCATCCTATCTCACACCAAGACACATTCACTCAATCCTAACTCAAACCAAGCCCAAATAATCCATCATCATAAGTCACAGCAAGTCCCATTCACACAGCATCCACCTAACACGAAGACCAATTCACACATTATGCCAACGCATCCGAAGACGCATCACCCATCATCCTAACTCACACCAAGACACATTCACACAACATCTTAACTCACACCAAGCCCCATTCATCCATCATCCTAGCTCACACCTGTAGTGTATGCACCCGTCTACCTTTAAGGAAACTATTGTATGTAACCGTTCACCTTTAATAGAACTACTTTATGTGTGGCACTATTTGTTTGGCTTCTGTATACTGTAATACCGATAGTGACCACACCAGTATATAAGTGTTGTGGCAGGATTGCTGGGGGCAGATTTGCCCTGTCCGTCGAATAGTAAAGACCTGTTTGTTTGTTACTTCTGAAGTCTGTGTATTTATTAACTGCACAACCCACAGACTTTACAGTGGCGACGAGTCCGATCGTACCCTGCGGCAAGACTACCAAAGCAATGAAGAGCGTCGAAGAGAGGCAACCGCCCTCGGCGTGCTGCTGAAAGAAAACACGAGGCTGCGGCAGGAGGAAGGAGGAAGACTTTAGCAACAAAAGCTTCCATCTGCAACAGGCACTGACTACCCTTCTACCACGGTGCGGAGTGAGCCGATCAGCTGGAAACAAGGCGGCCGCAGAGACTGTGAGTAGGGGAAGGTGTAGAGAATATCCGGAGGATAAGGGCTGTGCACTCGACCACGGTTGAGGGGGGAACGGAGCCAGTCAGAAAGTCGGGTCCAACGGCGTCGTGAGACAGTCGGACCTCGATCGGCGGGGGAAAGCCGGGCAGCGACCGCAGCCACGAAACGCTGAGACTGGGAGTAGGCACGGGAAGAGAAACCCAGCCCCAGCCGGGGAGGGAAACACCGATCTGCGAGAGGGCTCGGAGGCGAACAGGAACGTGCGGGAGAGAGAGCGACAGAGCCGGGTATGGAGAGAGAGACTGCGCGAGAGCCTGTCCAGCGGCTGAACTGCCCTCCGTTAACGGGGTGTACCCAGCGCCGGGAGAGCAGTGCGGGCGGGAGGAAAAGACAGAGCCGAGTAAGGGGAGCTGTGCGGAAGCCAGCCAGCGGCTGAACCTGTCCGCTGTGGGGGAAGCGTACCCCTTCCACCGGGAAGAAACGCGGGAAGCCGCCATTAGGCGGAGAAGACAACAGAAGCGGGAAACCGCCATTGAAGTGGGTGGGGCGAGAAGGAAAGAGCGGGAAACCGCCATTTTCGCGGGAAAACCGCCATCTTAGAAAGAAACAAATAAATAAGAATATTTAAAGAAATACTTGTGTTGTACCCAAGGAAAGGAAGATGCCTAAGTGGGCGGACATCAACGAGTTCAATCCGGAGATAGAAGACTGGGCCACGTACGTAGAACGTATTGAGATACATTGTAAGGCTAATAAAATGGCTAAGGATGAAAAAGCTTTAACCTTACTTAACATGATGGGTGCGAAAACATTTGGGTTGTTGAAGCATCTTCTCTCACCAGCTAAACCAGCAGATCAGACTTTCGATGATGTGGTAGCAGTGCTGAAGGATCACTTGAACCCCACACCGTTGATGCTGGCTGAACGATTCAAATTCTACGCAAGAACGCAGAGGAAAGACGAAAGCAATGCGGAATACTTGGTCGAACTGCGTAGGCTAGCGAAATACTGCCAGTTCGGAGGGAATCTGACAGAGGCACTGCATGACAAGTTCGTATGCGGATTGTCCAAAGAAGGAACGCAGAAGCGACTACTGGAAGAAAATGACCTCACACTGGACAGGGCTGTCCTCATAGCTGCATCGCACGAAGCCGCAGTGAAAGGAACAGCGGAAATGCAGCTAAAGGCGGCAGCACTAGGGGTGGACCAAATTACTTTGAGCACAAGAAAATGCTACCATTGTGGGAAGGCAACACACGACCAGAATCAATGCTGGTTTAAAAACCAAGAATGCAGGAAATGTGGCAAGATCGGGCACATAGCTAAGGTATGCCGGTCAGGAGCAACGTACAACAATAAGGAGTCACCACAAAAATGGTACGGAAAGGTGCAAGAGGTGACCAAGAAGAGTCTGAGGGAACAGAAGTCGGTCTCACACTCCAAATGCAAAGGACTGGACAGTCTGAGAATTCACAACGTGAGCAATGAAGCTGACCGACAAACTATCTGGATAACGCTACAGATTGCAAAGGTCCAAGTAAAAATGGAAGTGGACACCGGATCGGCGTTGACGGTCATGAATAAGCATGACTGCAAGAAATTTTTCAAGCATATTCCACTACGGGATACGGAACTAGTATTACAGACATACACGGGGCACAAAGTAGTCCCCATCGGAAAGATAGAAGTCAAGGTGAGATACAAGGATAAAGATCATCACCGGTTGGACCTGTATGTATTGCCTGAGGGAGGACCACCACTTCTGGGGCGGGAGTGGATCCGAAAAATAAAGTTGGACTGGCAGTCACTAAACACCATGACGGTGGATTCTGAAAAAGAGGATGTCAAACCTGAACGGTTGTCCAGAATATTGGACGAAGCTAAGGAGGTATTCCAGCAAGGACTGGGAACACTGCGAGGAATTAAAGCAAAGGTTAAGATTGCAGAGAATGCAAGCCCAAAGTTTTTTAAGGCCAGATCGGTACCTTACGCAATACGACCAGCTGTGGAGGCAGAACTGGAAGAACTTGAACGATCAGGGGTTCTGTCAAAAGTGGACTGGAGTGAGTGGGCCACGCCCATTGTTCCCGTCATGAAGTCCTCACCAAGTAATAAGCCAGGGGGACCGGGGAAGGTCCGTATCTGCAGAGATTTCAAGATTACTGTGAATCCGGTGCTTCACATGGCACAATACCCGCTTCCACGGATTGAAGATACCTTTGCTTCGTTGGCTGGAGGGAAGCATTTCACGAAAATAGATCTGGCTCAAGCATATCTACAGATGGAGGTCGAGGAAGAGTCACGCCAGTACCTTACCATCAACACTCACAGAGGCTTGTATCGCTACAATAGACTGGTCTTTGGGGTAGCTTTGGCACCAGCAATTTGGCAGAGGGCCATGGAACAGGTGTTACAAGGAATTCCAAGCACGCAGTGCTACTTAGATGACATTTTAATCACGGGAAAAGATGAGGAAGAACACCTCACGAATTTGAAACTGGTACTCACCAGGTTGAAGGAGTATGGCCTTCGGGTTAATCGCAAGAAGTGTGAGTTCTTCCAAAAACGGATCTCATACTGCGGTCATGTCATTGACTGAGAGGGACTGCATAAGTCACCTGAAAAGATAGAAGCGGTTGTGAAGGCTCCCGCTCCAGGAAACGTATCACAGTTAAGATCATTCTTGGGGTTGATTAATTACTATCACAAGTTTCTGCCAAATTTATCCACAGTGCTGCATCCGCTGAATGACCTGTTGCGGAAAGAAACACCATGGAAGTGGAGTGAAGAATGCAAAAAGGCTTTTCGCAGAAGCAAGGAGTTGATTACCTCTGAAGAAGTGCTGGCTCATTTCAACCCAGCATTACCCCTTCGTCTAGCTTGCGATGCTTCCCCGTACGGAATTGGGGCAGTACTCTCGCACAGGCTACCAAATGGCTCGGAAAGGCCAGTGGCTTTCGCGTCCCGATCATTGACACCCGCAGAGCGAAATTACGCCCAAATAGATAGGGAGGCCCTCAGTCTTGTGTGGGGCGTGAAGAAATTCAACCATTACCTGCAATGTAAGAAGTTCACATTACTGACAGACCACCAGCCGTTGGTGTCCATATTCAACCCAAATAAGGCCATTTCCACCATGACAGCACAAAGGTTACAAAGGTGGTCCGTGTTACTTGGTGCACACCAATACGAAATTTAGTACAAAGGGTCTAAACAGCATGGAAATGCTGATGGGTTGTCACGCTTGCCATTGCCGATGGTAGAAGAAGCGAGTATAGTGGACCCAGTAGAGTTGTTCCACTCATCCATAGTGGAGTGTCTACCGATAACAAACACAATGATTGAGAATGAGACAAGGAATGACCCGACTCTTTCACGAGTCTATGATGTAACGGTGGAGGGATGGCCAGCACAGAGCGAACCAACACTGCAAGCATTTGCACAGAGGAAAGAACAACTGTCAGTGTGTCGAGGAACCCTGATGTGTGGATCTAGAGTGGTGATTCCACCCAAACTCCAAAAGAAAGTGCTAGAGGAGCTGCACGAAGGACATCTGGGTGGAGTAAAGATGAAGAATCTAGCAAGAGCGTTTGTGTGGTGGCCAGGCATTGATGGAGACATAGAGGAGATCACGAAGAACTGCCTAGGATGTCAGAGGGTTCAGAACGCGCCACCCCAGGCTCCTCTGCATCCATGGGAGTGGCCCTCATCGCCTTGGCAAAGAGTACACATCGACTTTGCTGGTCCATTTATGGACTTGATGTTTCTGATAGCGGTGGATGCCCACTCCAAGTGGCCGGAAGTAATTAAGATGACCACCACCACGACGGATAAAAACCATTACCGTATTAAGGACTATGTTTGCTCGGAATGGCCTGCCGGAACAGATCTGTTCTGATAATGGACCACAATTTGTGTCCGAAGAATTCAAGAAATTCTTAAAGAGCAATGGGGTTAAACATTACACGTCAGCCCCATACCATCCCGCCTCCGATGGATTGGCTGAAAGGTTTGTCCAGACCTTCAAGAAGGCCGTAAAGGCCATGAGTAATGAAAACATAAGTCTACAACATAAGGTGGATAGCTTTTTGTTGGCATACCGAAATGCAACACATGCGGTCACAAATCAAACTCCCGCAATGATGTTTTGTAATAGATGCCTAACATGCCGGCTGGATTTACTAAAACCGAACGTCAGAAGAGACGTAGAGAACCGGCAATTCCAGGGCATGAACGACAGGGTCACTAGATCTTTCCAGATCGGTCAACGAGTTTTGGCCCGGGACTACCGTACTGAGAAATGGCAGCCTGGAACTATTGGGAAACGGCTGGGGCCGTTGATGTACACCGTGGACATTGGAGACAATATAATAAGGCGCCATGTTGACCAAATCATAGGGTCCGCCACAAATGGGCAACCGACTTCACCACCTTATCCGGGTAAGGTCGAGACTGAGATACCCAGAACACCTACTTCCGATCTAATAATAATGGAGTCAGCTGAACCTGACATGGCTTTTCAAGCCGAATCGACCTTGCCAGAAGCACCTCCTAGCCCGCCTGAAATGACGACACCACTGCGGCGTTATCCGGACAGAATCCGGAAACCCCCAGAAAGACTGAATCTATGAACTGTCCTACATAAACCTGTATATATGTTAGAATGTATGTTCACTATGGACTTAGTATGTTGAAAGCTAAAAAGGGAGGATTGTAGTGTATGTACCCGTCTACCTTTAAGGAAACTATTGTATGTAACCGTTCACCTTTAAGAGAACTACTTTAGGTGTGGCACTATTTGTTTGGCTTCTGTATACTGTAATACCGATAGTGACCACACCAGTATATAAGTGTTGTGGCAGGATTGCTGCGGCAGATTCGCCCTGACCTTCGAATAATAAAGACCTGTTTGTTTGTTACTTCTGAAGTCTGTGTATTTATTAACTGCACAACCCGCAGACTTTACAACACCAAGACCCATTCACACAACACCCATCTCTCAGGAAGACCCATTCACACACCAGGCTAACACATCCGAAGAAGCATTCACCCATCATGCTAATTCACACGAAGACCCATTCACTCATCATAATAACTCAAACCAAGAAACATTCACGCATCATCCTAAATGACACAAAGCCCCATTCACCCATCTTCAAAAATCGCACCAAGCCCCATTCAAACATCATCCTAACTCACTCAAAGCCCCATTCAGCAAACATCCTAATTACACCAACCCCCATTCATTCATCATCCTATGTCACAACAAGCCCCATAAACCCATCATCCTAAATCAGTCCAAGAAACATTCTCCCTTCATCATAACTCCCACCAAGCCCCATTAACTCACAATCCTAACTCACACCAAGACTCATTCACCCATCATACTAACTTACACCGTGCCCCATTCACCCATCATCCTAATGCACACTAACAGCCATTCATCCAACATCTTAACTCACACCAAGCCCCATTCACCCATCATCCTAACACATCCGAAGACGCAGTCACCCATCATCCATACTCACACCAAGACATATTCACCCATCATCCTAATTCACACCACGCCCCATTCACCCATCATCCTAAATCACTCCTAGCCCCATTCACTCATTATCCTAACGCACACCAAGCCCCATCATCATGAATTACACCAAGCCCCATTCACCCATCATCCTCACTCACTCCATGACCCAACCACTCATCATCCTAACTCACACCAAGACCCTTTCACCAATCATTCTAACTCACACCAAGACGCATTCAACCATCATGCTAATTGACACGAAGACCCTTTCACCTATCATCATAACTCAAACCAAGACACAATCACGCATCATCCTAAATCACTAAAACCCCCTTCACCCATCTTCAAAAATCGCACCAAGCCCCATTCAAACATCATCCTAACTCACACAAAGCCCCATTCACCAAACATCCTAATTTCACCAAGCCCCATTCAAACATCATCTTAACTCACACCAAGCCCCATTCACACATCCTCCTAACTTACACCAACCCCCATTCATCCATCATCCTATGTCACCACAAGCCCCATAAACCCATCATCCTAAATCACTCCAAGAAACATTCTCCCTTCATCATAACTCCCACCAAGCCCCATTAACCCACAATCCTAACTCACACAAAGACTCATTCACACATCATCCTAACTCAGACCAATCCCCATTCACCCATCATCCTAACTTACACCAATCCCCATTCACACATCTTCATACACCACGCCAAGGACAGTCCTCCATCATCCTAACTCACACAAAGCACCATTCAACAATCATCCATAAACACACAAAGCGCCATCACACACCATCGTAACTCAAACCAAGCCCCATTCACCCATTACCCTAACTGACACCAAGAGCCATTTCCCCATAATCCTAACTCCGACCAAGACCCATTCACCCGTCATCTTAACTCACATGAAGACCCATCCACACATCATCCTAACTCATTCGAAGACCCATTCACCCATCATCCTTACTCACACCAAGACACAGTCAACCATCATCCTAATTCACATCAAGCCCCATTCAGCCATCATACTAACTCACTCGAAGACCCAATCACTCATCATCCTAATTCACACCAAGAAAAATTCATCCATCATTCTAAATTGGACCAAGCTTAATTGACCCATCATCCTATCTCACGCCAAGTTCCATTGACCCATCACTCGAGCGCACAACAAGCCCCATTCACCCATCATCCTAGATCGCTCCAAACCCTATTCACCCATCATCCTGACTCACACCAGGAACCATTCACCCTTCACCCTAAGTGACACTAAGACCCAATCACCCATCATCCTAACTGACAACAGGACACATTCACCCTTCATCCTATGTCACACCAAGACTCATTCACACATCATCCTAACACATCCGAGGAGGCATTCACCCATCATCCTAAGTCACATCAAGACACATTCACCCATCATCCTAACTCACACCAAGACACATTCACTCATCATCCTAACTCACTCGAAGTCCCATTCACCCATCATCCTAGCTCAAACCAAGACCATTTCACGCATCTTCCTAAATCACTCCAAGACCCATTAACCCACGTTCCTTACTTGCACCAAGCCCCATTCACACACCAACCTACCTCACACAAACCCCCATTCACCCAACATCCTAACTCAACTAAGAAACATTCCCCCATCTTCTTAACGCACACCAACACCTATGCACCCATCATCCTAACTCAGGCAAGCCCCATTCACCCATCATCCTAACTCAGGCAAGCCCCATTCACCCATCATCCTAACACACACTAAGAGGAATTCATCCATCATCCTAAATCACAGCAATCCCCATTCACCCATCATCCTAACTCCCACTAAACCTCATTCACCCATTATCCTAACTGACATCAGCCCCATTCACCCATCATCCTAACACATCCAAAGACAGATTCACACATCATCCTAACTCACACCAAGACATATTCACCCATCATCCTAATTCACACCACGCCTCATTCACCCATCATCCTAAATCATTCCTAGCCCCATTCACTCATTAATCTAACGCACACCAAGCTCCGTCATCATGAATTACACCAAGCCCCATTCACCCATCATCCTAACTCACTCCATGACCCATCCACTCATCATCCTAACTCACACCAATATCCTTTCACCAATCATCCTAACTCACACCAAGACGCATTCACCCATCATTCTAAATTATATCAAGCTCCATTGAGCCATCATCCTTTCTCACACCAAAACCCATTCGCCCATTGTAATAATAATAAATAACTTCCGGATGAAGTTATGTGCACATCACTTCCTGTGAACTGTGAACTGTGAACTCTGTGCATACATCACTTCCTGTGTATACGTCACTTCCTGTGTTTGGACTAGTATAAATACTGAACTGCTCAGTATCGTAAAAGGGCTTCTCCTAGAGGCATGGTGAAGACCGCTCTTGTATATAGTATAATTATAAGTTGCTTAAAGCTTACTTTAAAGTTCCTTGATGTGTGAGACTCCTTTTTACATCAATTTAAGCAACTTAGTATTTACACTCACAAATACTAGACCTTCGGACAAACTCGGAGTTAAGGATCCAGGGAACCACCCACGATGGTAAACATCCTTAAACCTACTCGTCTGGACTTGGACACAAACGCACCAGCAGCTGGCAGGGTATGGAAGCATTGGTACCGTACTTTTGAGAATTTTCTTGATGAATGTAAAGCAAATGCTTCTACTAAACTGAGGATACTTATCAACTATGTGACCCCCAACAGTGTTTGAATATGTTGATGAATGGGATAATTACGATGAGGTGATCCGGGCACTTAAAAAACTATATGCCAAGACCGCAAATGAGGTCTATGCTAGACATCTACTGGCCACAGCCCGACAAGGGCCAGGGGAATCGATTAACGAATTCCTTCAAGAACTTCGCAGGCTCAGCATAGATTGTAACTTTCAGGCAGCCTCGGCTGAGCTGTACTGCGAAGAAATGATTCGTGATGCTTTCATCTGCGGGATTGCCTCTCCATTTATACGCCAGCGTCTACTAGAAAGTAAAACACTTGAGCTACAAAAGGCTTTTGACCTGGCTTGTTCTCTGGATTTGGCAAAGAAAAATGCAGACCTCTATCAGCTGCCCAGATCTCGATCTGCTGCTGTAACTGCAACCAGATGATTCAAGTGGCCTCAGGTGAACCCTATCATGGAGGAATCTAATCCTGATGATAATTCTGATGAAGAAGAGGAGGATGACCCCACTTTAGCAGCCTCTTGGCAATCTAGGAAGGAATGATTCTTTTGTGGAGATTCTTTTCACCCTAGGAAATTCTGCCCTGCTCCCAATGCGATCTGCAGTCACTGCGATAAAAAGGGACACTTTGCAAAAGTTTGCCAATCAAGAGCCTCTACGAGGGCCTATCCAGCTAAGGCCTACCGAACTGCCCCAATTAGGGCCTATCAAGATGCTCCGTCTAGGACCTATCAAGCTTCCTCTCGAGCTCTCTCCCGAAGAAGCACACCTAGAGTTTCAGCCACTCTCTGTGCAACCACACCAATTACAGCTGCTTGCCCACAGAACCTGTTTCATGCAGCTACAAAAGTTTCAATTAATGGGCATACCTTAGATGCCTTAATTGACTCAGGAAGTACTGATAGTTTCATTAGAGAACAGATTGTTGCGAAATTGAAACTACATATCTTCCCATCGGACCAGGCAATTGCGATGGCTCAGTCATCACTTAATACCAGAATCTCGGGCTTTTGTATTATTGATATGACACTTAATGGTCGCATGTATCCCTCCACCTGACTTTCGGTGCTCAAGGACTTATGTAGTGATCTCATCTTAGGGCTGGATTTTCAAAAACAGCATAAGAAACTCACCATTGAGTTCGGCGGATCCAAGCCTGGGCTTACTATTTCTAATATTCTAAATTACCGTTTTGTGCATTATCAGCAGCTTCACTTGATGAACCCTCATTATTTCCAGTACTCCTCCTCGATGCAAACCAATAATAACGAAATCGTGGCACTTTAGTCAGGAAGACCAATCTTTTATTGAGGCTGAAATCTCTCGACTTTTAGCAGAGGATATCATCAAACCATGTTCGTCGCCCTGGCGGGCTCAAGTCATCATCGTCAAGAACCCTCTAAAACCTCACAAACAACGACTATGCATTGATTATTCGCAAACCATCAATCAATATACTGACTTGGACGCCTACCCATTGCCACGCATTGATGATATGGTTAATAAACTGGCCGAATACAAAGTGTTCTCAACTTACGATTTAAAAAGTGCCTATCATCAGGTACCCTTGAAGGTCTCAGATAAGCAGTACACGGCCTTTGAGGCTAATGGACGGCTGTACCAATTTCGTCGCCTCCCATTCGGGGTTACTAATGGAGTGGCTGTCTTCCAACGGGCAATGGATGGCCTGGTTAAGCAGGAAAACTTAAGGGACACTTTTCCCTATCTTGATAACATTACTATTGCAGGTCACGATCAACAGGAACATGACGCCAACCTCCAAAAACTTTGGGATGCCCTCCATCACCGTAACTTAACTTTGAATGAATCTAAATCTGTTGAGTTGCAACCGACCATCAACATCCTTGGCTACTGCGTAGGCAATGGTATCATTAAGCCAGACCCAGAAAGACTTCGCCCGCTCCAAGAGCTCCCGCCACCTAAGAATCCGGCTTCTTTATGTCGGGCTCTCGGTCTGTTTGCATACTACGCTAAATGGATTCCTCATTTTTCAGACAAACTCCAACCCTTGCTGCATGCTAGATCATTTCCATTGGAAACAGTGGCTGTTGCGGCCTTTAACCTTCTCAAAAAACAGTTGCAGAAAGCGGCTCTTCACTCCATCGATGAGAATCTCCATTTCATTGTCGAATGCGATGCCTCGGAGGTGGCGATCTCGGCTTCTCTAAATCAGGAAGGTCGTCCTGTAGCATTTATGTCCAGGACCTTACAAGGTGCCGAGCTACATTATCCTCCGGTTGAGAAGGAAGCCACAGCCATCATAGAGGCGGTACGGAAGTGGAACCATTTCCTAGCTCGCCAGCACTTTACATTAATCACGGACCAGCGCTCAGTCGCCTTCATGCTCGATAATCGAAAACGAACCAAAATTAAGAATAATAAAATACAGCTTTGGAGGATGGAACTGGCCTCTTTTGGCTACACCATTCACTATCGACCTGGCAAGGAGAATGTGGCCCCGGATACACTCGCACGAGCATTCTGCTCCACTATGTCGTCCTCTACTCTCATAGATGTCCATAATGGATTGTGTCATCCTGGCGTTACGCACATGCTACATTTCGTACGATCACGGAATCTCCCTTTTTCTACTGGAGATGTAAAGAAAATGTGCTCAGAATGCCGGCTTTGTGCAGAATTAAAACCTCAATTCTTCCACCCCTCAGATGGTATGCTCCTTCACGCAAACCAACCGATGCAACGACTTAGCATCGATTTTAAGGGCCCAGTGCCCTCTTCAACTCGGAACACATATTTGCTCACCATGATTGATAAAATTCACGTTTTCCATTTGCCTTCCCCTACTCCAATATGCTGGCGTCCACAGTAATCTGCTGCCTTGAGCAGGTATTTTCTCTCTGTGGCATGGTGGCTTACATTCACTCGGATCGGGGTCCATCCTTTATGTCAAGGGAACTCAAGGACTACCTCTCAGAACGGGGAACTGCTACAAGCAAAACGACGCCATATCATCCCATCGGAAATGGGCAGGTAGAGAGGTATAATGGTATCATCTGGAATTCCGTAAATCTTGCTTTAAGATCTCGGGGCCTACCAAACCAGCAATGGGAAGCAGTGCTTCCGGATGCATTGCACTCTATACGGTCCCTTCTTTCTACAGCCACAAATACTACACCTCATGAGCGGTTCTTTGGATTCCAGCGTCGCTCATCTTATGGGACATTCCTCCCGTCATGGCTAACTACTCCTGGACCTGTACTACTCTGAAGATACGTTCGGACGTCTAAAAATGACCCTCTCATAGACGAGGTCGAACTAACCGATGCCAACCCCACCTATGCATACATACGATATCCCGACAGCCGAGAACCTACCTGGAGATAGCAGATGCTCTAAGGATCATCTTCCGGAACTCCATTGACTCGGGAACAGTACCCGTGGATTGGAGGGTAGCTAATGTTACCCCAATATTTAAAAAGGGGGGTAGAGAGAAAGCAGGGAATTATAGACCAGTAAGCCTTACATCGGTTGTGGGCAAAATGCTAGAGTCCATTATTAAGGATAAAATAGCGGAGCACTTGACAAATGGGGAAAGGATCGGACAGAGTCAACATGGATTTACAAAGGGTAAATCGTGTTTGACTAATCTGCTGGAATTTTTTGAGGAAGTAACTGGTAAAATAGATGGGGGAGAGCCAGTGGATGTGGTGTACCTTGACTTCCAGAAAGCCTTCGATAAGGTTCCACACAAAAGATTATCATGCAAAATTAAGGCTCATGGGATTGGGGGCAAAGTATTAACGTGGAAAGAGAACTGGCTGGCGGATAGAAAACAGAGAGTTGGAATAAACGGCTCGTTTTCGGAGTGGCAGGCAGTGACCAGCGGGGTGCCGCAAGGATCTGTCCTGGGACCCCAGCTGTTCACAATATATATAAATGATCTGGATCAGGGAATTGGATGCAATATTTCCAAATTCGCTGACGACACTAAACTAGGAGGAGGGGTGGGCTCTGATGAGGATGTCAGGAGGCTACAGTGCGATTTGGACAGGTTGGGGGAATGGGCAGATACGTGGCGGATGCACTATAATGTGGATAAATGCGAGGTTATCCACTTTGGGGGTAAAAACAGGAGGGTAGATTATTATCTAAATGGCAATAGATTGGGAGATGGGGAAGTGCAGAGGGACCTGGGTGTTCTTGTGCACCAGTCACTGAAGGAGAGCATGCAGGTGCAACAGGCGATCAAGAAGGCAAATGGTATGTTGGCCTTCATATCAAGGAGGTTCGAGTATAGGAATAGGGATACCTTACTGCAGCTGTACAAGGTGCTGGTGAGACCGCATCTGGAGTATTGTGTACAGTTTTGGTCGCCCCATCTGCGGAAGGATGTTCTTGCCATGGAAAGAGTGCAACGGCGATTCACCAGGCTGATACCTGGAATGGCGGGAATGACCTACGAAGAGAGATTAAATAGTTTGGGCTTGTACTCACTGGAGTTTAGAAGATTGAGAGGGGATCTCATCGAAACATATAAAATTATGGCAGGCCTGGACAGGCTGAATTCAGAGAGAATGTTTCCAATGGCCGGGGAGCACAGAACCAGGGGCCACAGTCTAAAAATAGCGGGCAAATCATTTAAAACAGAGATGAGGAAGAATTTCTTCACTCAAAGAGTGGTGAGCCTGTGGAATTCCCTGCCACAGAGGGCTGTGAAGGCTAATTCAATAAATATTTTCAAGAGAGAATTGGATATATTTCTGAAGGCTAAGGGGATTAAGGGTTACGGAGAAAAGGCGGGGACGGGGTACTGAACTGGTAAGATCAGCTATGATCTCAGACGAAGATCAGCCATGATCTCATTGAATGGCGGAGCAGGCTCGAAGGGCCGAATGGCCTACTCCTGTTCCTATCTCTATGTATCATTACGGGATCTGGCTCCCTGCCCACCAGGGCCTAGTGGGACATCGAGTGATGGTATTTTACCAGGAGCCTCTTGGAACCTACCGGGTACCCCTCTCCAGGATCCTGATCTGACACCAACTAGCTTGGTGCCGGTAGAACCCCGTACTCAAAGTTGCGACCCTCCCAGTACCGCGCACCAAAGTACTGATCCGCCACAGACCAGCTCTGCACCTCCCTCTGAACAGAGGCAGACCAACTCTGCACCTATTGGGGCTCGTACACGAAGCTATGATCTCCCCGACCCTTCACAGGGTAATCCAGGCCACACAGACTCTGACCAATGGCCAACAGCATGTAAGCGGACCAGAGACCCTCTACGACGGGAACCCAAACGGGTGCGACTCTTCCTCGTTCGGCGGCTGCGGAATAAAAGGAAGACCACAGCCTTCTAATCTCGCAGGAGGGAAGAATGTGAAGTTATGTGCACATCACTTCCTGTGAACTGTGAACTGTGAACTCTGTGTATACATCACTTCCTGTGCATACGTCACTTCCTGTGTTTGGACTAGTATAAATACTGAACAGCTCAGTATGGTAAAAGGGCTTCTCCTAGAGGCATGGTGAAGACCGCTCTTGTATATAGTATATAATTATAAGTTGCTTAAAGCTTACTTTAAAGTTCCTTGATGTGTGAGACTCCTTTTTACATCACCCATCATCCTAAATCACTCCAAGCCCCATTCACTCATTATCCTAACTCACACCAAGCACCATCATCATAAATTAAACGAAGACCCAATCACAGATCATCCTTACTCACACCAAGACCCATTCACCCATCATTCTAATTTAAACCAAGTAACAATCACCCACCAGCATAACGCACACCAAGACACATTCACCCACCATCCTAAATCAAACCAAGCCCCAATCACACACCATCCTAACTCACACCTAGAGATATTCACACATCATTCTAACTCACACCAAGCCAAATTCACCCATCATCATTACTCACACCAAGTCCCATTCAATCATCATCCTAACTCACACAAAGCCCCATTCACCAATCATCCTAACACACACCAAGACATGTTCACACATCATCCTAACTCACATCAAGCCCATTCACACATCATCCTAACTCACACCAAGCCCCATTCGCACATCGTCCTATCTTACACCAAACCCCATTCACCCATCATCCTAAGTCACACCAAGACCCATTCACCCATCATCCTAAATCACTCCAAGCCTCATTCACCCTTCATTATAACTCCCAACAAGCGCCATTCACCCACCATCCTAAATCACACCAAGACTCATAAACACATCATGCTTACACACACCAAGACCTGTGCACCCATCATCCTAACTCAGTCCAATTCCCATTCACCCATCATCCTAACTTAGACCATGCCCCATTCACCCATCATCCTAACGCACACTAAGAGCCATTCATCCATCATCCTTACTCACTGCATGCCGCATTCACCCATCAACCTAACTCACAGCAAGACCCATTCACCCATCATCCTAACTTACACCATGCCCCATTCACCCATCATCATAACTCACACCAAGCCCCATTCACATATCTTCATAACCCACACCAAGGACAGTCCTCCATCATCCTAACTCACAGAAAGCACCATTCAACCATCATCCATACACACAAAACCCCATTCACACATCATCGTAACTCAAACCAAGCCCCATTCAACCATCATCCTAACTGACACTAAAAGCCATTTCCCCATCATCCTAACTCCGATCAAGCCCCATTCACCCGTCATCCTAACTCAAACAAAGACCCATTCACTCCTCATCCTAACACATTCGAAGACACATTCACCCATCATCCTAGCTAACACAAAGACATATTCAACCATCATCCTAATTCACATCAAGCCTCATTCAGCCATCATACTAAATCACTCCAAGACTCAATCACTCATCATCGGAACTCACACCAAGACACATTCATCCATCATTCTAAATTGGACCAAGCTCAATTGACCCATCATCCTATCTCGCACCAAGACCCATTGACCCATCACTCCAACGCACAACAAGCCCCATTCACCCATCATCCTATATCACTCCAAGCCCTATTTACCCATCATCCTGACTCACACCAGGACCCATTCACACTTCATCCTAAGTGACACTAAGACACAATCACCCATCATCCTAACTCACAGTAGGACCCATTCACCCTTCATCCTATGTCACACCAAGACCAATTCACACATCATCCTAACACATCCGAAGGGGCATTCACCCATCATCCTAACTCATATGAAGACCCATTCACCCATCAGCCTAACTCAAACCAAGACCATTTCACGCATCATCCTAAATCACTCCAAGACCCTTTCACCCACCTTCCTTACTCGCACCAAGCCCCATTCAATCATCATCCTAACTTACACCAAGCCCCATTCACACATCAACCTACCTCACACCAACCCACATTCACCATTCATCCTAACTCATCTAACAACCATTCCCCCATCTTCCTAACGCACACCAACACCAATGCACCCAACATCCTATTTCAGACCAAGCCCCATTCACCCATCGTCCTAACGCACGCTAAGTGCAATTCATCCATCATCCTAAATCACAGCAAGCCCCTTTCACCCATCAACCTAACTCCCACTAAATGCCATGCACTCATTATCCTAACTGTCTTCAGACACATTCACTCCTCATCCTAACTCACACCAAGACCCCTTCACCCACCATCCTAAATCAAACCAAGCCCCATTCACCTATCATCCTAACTCACATCAAGCCCCATTCACCCATCATCCTAACACAAAGTAAGCACCATTCACCCATCATCCTGACTCACACCAAGCCCCATTCACCAATCATCTTAACACAAACCAAGCCCCATTCGCCCATCAACGTAACACTCACCAGCCCCATTCACCCATCATCATAAGTCACACCAAGCAACATTCACCCATCATCCTAACTCACAATTAATCCCATTCGCCCATCATCCTAACTCACTCCAAGCCCCATTCAACCATCATCGAAATTCACACGAAGACCCATTCACCAACCATCCTAAATCAAACCAAGCCCCTTTCACCATCATCCTCAGTTAAACCAAGCCCCATTCACCCAACATCCTAACTCAGACCAAGACCCATTCAACCATCATCCTAACTCAGACCAAGTCCCATTCACCCATCATCCTAACTCAGACCAAGTCCAATTCACCCATCATCTTAACTCACACCAAGACCCATTCACTCATCATCCTCACTTAGATCAAGACCCATTCACACAGCATCCTAACTCACGCCAAGAAACATTCACTCATCATCCTAACTCACACGAAGACCGATTCACCCATCATATTGACTCACACCAGGACCCATTCACACCATCCTAAATTACAGCAAGCCCCATTCACACATCATCCTAACACACACGAAGACCTATTCATCCATCTTCCTAAATCACACCAAACGCATTCATTCGTCATCCTAACTCACACCAAGGCACATTCACCCATCATCCTAAAGCACTCCAAGCCACATTCCTCCATAATCCTAACGCACACCAAGCCCTATCATCCTAAATTACACCAAGCTGAATTGACCCATCATCCTATCTCACACCAAGACAAATTGACCCATCATGGTGAATCAGTCCAAGCCCCATTCACCCATCTTCCAAACTTACACCAAGCCCCATCATTCTAACTCACACCAAGACCCATTCACAAATCATTCTAACTCAAACCAAGCCCCATTCACCCATCATCCTAAATCAGTCCAAGCCCCATTCACCAATCTCCCTAACTTACAAAATGCCCAATCATCCTAACTCACTCCAAGATCCATTCAAACATCATCCTAACTCACAGCTAGCCCCATTCACCCATCTTCCTAACTTAAAACAAGCCCAATCATCCTATCTCACACCAAGACCCATTCACCCATCATCCTCTAAAACAAGCCCAATCATCCTATCTCACACCAAGACCCATTCACCCATCATCCTCACTTAGACCAAGACCCATTCACACAGCATCCTAACTCACGCCAAGAAACATTCGCTTATCATCCTAACTCACACGAAGACCGATTCACCCACCATATTGACTCACACCAGGACCCATTCACACACCTTCCTAAATTACAGCAAGCCCCATTCACACATCATCCTAACACACACGAAGACCTATTCATCCATCTTCCTAAATCACACCAAACACATTCATCCGTCATCCTAACTCACACCAAGGCACATTCACCCATCATCCTAAATCACTCCAAGCCACATTCCTCCATAATCCCTACGCACACCAAGCCCTATCATCCTAAATTACACCAAGCTCGATGGACCCAGCATCCTATCTCACACCAAGACACATTGACTCATCATGCTAAATCAGTCCAAGCCCCATTCACCAATCTTCCTAACTTACAACATGCCCAATCATCCTATCTCACACCAAGACCCATTCACCCATCATTCTAACTCACATCTATCCCCATTCACCCATCTTCCTAACTAAAACAAGCCCAATCATCCTATCTCACACCAAGACCCATTCACCCATCATCCTAACTCACAAAAGCACCGTTCAGCATTCTTTGTAACACACACCAAGGCCATTCCCCCATCATCCTAAATCCCACCAAGCCCCATTCACACATGATCAAAACTCACACCAAGCACAATTCACCGATCATCATAACTCACACAGAGCCACATTCACGCAACATACTAACACATCTGAAGATGCATCATCCTAACTCACACCAAGACCAATTAACCAATCATTCTAAGTCACACCAAGACCCATTCACCCATCAACCTAACTCAAACCAAGCCCCATTCACCAATCATTCTAACTTGCACCAAGCCCCATTCACACATCATTCTTACTCACACCAAGCCTCATTCACACAGCATCCTAACTCACACCAAGGCCATTCCCCGATCATCCTAACTCCCACCAAGCCCCATTCACCCATCATTGAAACTCACACCAAGCCACATTAAACCATCTTCTTAACTCACACCAATGCCATTCCCCCATCAACCTAACTCCCAGCAAGCCTCTTTCACACATCATCCTAACTCACAGCAAGACTCATTCAACCATCATCCTAAGTCACACCAAGATGCAATCGCCCATCATCCTAACTCGCACAAATACCCATTCATGCATCATCCTTACTCACACCAAGCCCCATACACACATAATCCTAACACACACGAAGACCTATTCACACATCATCCTAACTCACAACAACAGCCATTCACCCACCATCCGAACTCACACCAATTCATTCACCCGTCATCCGAACTCACAACAAGTCCCATTCACCCATCACCTTAACTCACACCAAGCCACATCATCGTAAATTACACCAAGCTCCATTGATGCACCACCCTAACTCACAACAAGCCCCATTCACCCATCATCCCAACTCACACCAAGCCCTTTCAAACTAAATTACACCAAGCCCCATTCATCCATCATCCTGACACACCAAGACTCATTCACCGATCATCCTAACTCACACCAAGCCGCATTCACCAATCATATTAAATCCGTCCAATCCCCATTCACCCATCATCATAACTTTCACCAAGCCCCATCATCCTAAATCACACCAAGATCCATTCAATCATCATCCTAACTCAAACCTAGCCCCATTCAACCATCATCCTAATTTACACAAATCCCCATTCACACATCATCTTAACTCACACCAAACCCAATTCACCCATCATCCTAACACACACCCAGACCTATGCACACATCATCCTAACTCAGAACAAAACCCATTCACCCATCATCCTAACTCACACTAATCCCCATTCACCCATTATCCTAAATTACATCAATCCCCATTCACCCATCATCCTAACTTACACCAAGACCAATTTATCCATCATCCTAAATTACACCAAGGCCCATTCACCCATCATCCTAACTCACACGAAGAACCATCCACCCATCATCCTAACTCAGAACAAGACACAATCAAACCTCATCATGATGCACACCAAGCCTCATTCACCCATCATCCTAACTGACACCAAGCTCCATTTACACCAATCCCCATTCACACATCATCGCAACGCACACCAAGTCCCATTCACCCATCATCCTATCTCACACCAAGAAACATCCACACATCATTCTAACTCGCACCAAGCCCCTTTCAACCATCATCCTAACTCACACCAGGTGCTTTTAACATCATCCTAACACATAGCAAGACCTATGCACCCATCATCCTAACTCAGACCAAAACCCATTTACCCATCATCCTTTCTCACACTAATCCCCATTCAACCTTCATCGTAATTTACACCAAACACCATTCACCCATCATCCTAACTCACACTAATCCCCATTCACCCATCATCCTAAATTACACCAAGGCAAATACACCCATCATCCTAACTCACACCAAGAACCATCCACCCATCATCCTAACTCAGAGCAAGCACCATTCCCCTAATATCCTAAATCACACGAAGACCCATCCACCCATCATGATATCTCAGACGAAGATACAATCACACCTCATCCTAAATCACACCAAGCCCCATTCTCCCATCTTCCTAACTCACACCAAGCCCCATTCATCCATCACCCTAACTCACAGCAAGTACCATTCACCCAACATCCTAACTCACACCAAGAACCATTCACCCATCACCCTAACTCAGACCAAGCCCCATTCACCCATCATCTTAACTGACACCAAGACCCATCCACACAGCTTCCTAACTCACACCATTCCAATTCACACATCATCCTATCCCACACCAAGCACCAGTCACCCATCATCCTACCTTACACCAAACCGCATTCACACATCAACATAACACACACGAAGATCCATTCACACTTCATCCTAATTCACAACAACAGCCATTCACACATCGTCCTAACTCACACCAAGGCCCATTCACCCACCATCCTGACTCACACCAAGACACCATCACCCCTCATTATAACGCACACCAAGTCCCAGTCACCCTTCATCCGAAATAACTCCATGGCCCATTCACGCATAATACTAACTCACACCAAGCCACATCACCCTAAATTACAACAAACTCCATTGACACATCATCCTAACTAACACCAAGACACATTCACCCATCATCCTATCTCACACCAAGACGCATTCAGCCATCATCCTAAATTACACAAAGCCCCATTCACCCATCATCCTAACTCACACCAAGCCCTATTCACACATCATGCTAACTCACACCAAGCCTCATTCACATATCATCCTAACCCACACCAATCCCCATTCGCCCATCACCCTAACTCACAGCAAGCACCATTCACCCAACATTCTAACTCACACCAAGACGCATTCACCCATTTTCCTAGCACACACCAAGACCCATTGACACATCATCCTATCTCACACCAAGCCTCATTCACCCATCATCTTAACTGACACCAAGAAACATCCACACAGCTTCCTAACTCACATCAAGCCCCATTCACACATCATCCTAACCCACACCAAGCCCCATTCACCCATCATCCTTACTCGCACCAAGCCCCATTCACCCATCTTCGTAACACAAACCAAGGCCCATTCACACATTATTCTATCTCTCACCAAGCCCCATTCATCTGTAATCCTAATTACCCCAAGACTTATTCACCCATCATCCTAACTCACACCAAGTCCCATTCACCCATCATCCTAACTCACAACAAGCGTCATTCACCCTTCATGCTAACTCACACCAAGGCCCGTTTATCATCATCCAACACAGAGGAGGACCCACTCACCCATCATTCTAACTCTCAGCAATACCCATTCACCCATCGTCCTAACTCACAGCAAGCATCATTCACGCAAAAAAATGACTCACACCAAGACACATTCACCGATCCTAACATACACCAAGCCCCATTCACCCATCGTCCTATCTTACACCAAGCCCCATTCATCCATCATTCAAGTTTACACCAGGCCCCATTCAAACATCATCCTAACACACAAGAAACCCATTCACACATCATCCTAACTCACACCAAGAACCATTGACCAATCGTTCTAACTCACACTTTGTCCCATTCACCCATCATCCTAACTCACAACAAGCGTCATTCACCCTTCATCCTAACTCACACCAAGGCCCGTTCATCATCATCCAACACAGAGGAGGACCCACTCACCCATCATCCCAACTCTCAGCAAAACCCATTCACCCATCGTCCTAACTCACAGCAAGCATCATTCAGGCAAAATCCTGACTCACACCAAGACACATTCAACGATCCTAACATACACCAAGCCCCATTCAGCCATCGTCCTATCTTACACCAAGCCCCGTTCATCCATCATTCAAATTTACAGGAGGCCCCATTCACACATCATCCTAACACACACGAAACCCATTCACGCATCAACCTAACTCACACCAAGCCTCGTCATCCTAAATTACACCAAGCCCTATTCACCCATCATCCTGACTCACACCAAGACTCATTCACCCATCATCCTCACTCACAACAAGCCCCATTCACTTATTATTCTAACACAGTCCAAACCCAATTCACCCATCACTCTAACTTACACCAAGCCCCATCATCCTAACTCATACTATACCGCATTCAAACATCATCCTAACGTACACCAAGTCCCTTTCATCCACCATTCATACACCCATCAACCTAAATCACAGCAAGCATCATTCATGCAACATCCTATCTCACACCAAGACCCAGTCACCCATCATCCTAGCACACACCAAGCCCCATTCACACATCATTCTAACTCTCACCAAGCCCCATTCACACATCATTGTAACCGACGCCAAAACCCATCGATACAGCTTCCTAACTCACACCAAACATGGGAAGCACGGTGGCATAGTGGTTAGCACTGTTGCCTCACAGTGCCAGTGACCCCAGGTTCGAATCCGGCCTCGGGTGACTGTCTGTGTGGAGTTTGCACATTTTCCCTGTGTTTGCGTGGGTTTCCTCCGGGTGCTCCGGTTTCCTCCCACAAACCAAAGATGTGCGGGTTAGGTTGATTGGCTATGATAAATTGACCCTTAGTGTTAGGGGGGATTAAATACGTGAGGTTACGGGGGTAGGGTGTGATATGTGTAGGGGTTACGGGGATCGGGTGGGATATGTGTCGGTGCAGGCTCGATGGGCCGAAATGGCCTCTATCTGCACTGTGCGGTTTCTGTGATTCTCTTCTCTGTGATAAACCCCATTCACACATCATCCTAACCCACACCAAGCACCATTCACACATCATCCAAACTCACACCAAGCCCCATTAACCCATCATTCTAAGTCACACCAAAGCCCAATCACCAATCATCCTAACTCATACAAAGACACATTAACTCATCATTATAACACATCTGAAGACGCATTCACCCATCATCCAAACTCACAGCAAGACATATTCACACATCATCCTAACTCACACCAAGACACACGTTATTCCAACTCACAAGAAGACCCATTCAACCATCATCCTAACTGAAACCAAGACCCATTCATGCATCATCCTAAAGCGCTCCAAGCTCCATTCAACCACCTTCCTAATTCGCACCAAGGCCAATTCGAACATCATCCTAAATCACACCAAGCCCCATTCACCAATCATCCTAACTCACACCAAGACGCATTCACCCATCATCCGAACACACACCAAGAGCCATTCATCCATCATCCTAACTCACTGCAAGCCCCATTCACACATCATCCTAACTCACATCAAGCCCCATTCACCCATCATCGTAACTCACACCAAGTCCCATTCACCCATTATCCTAAATCACATAGGGAACCATTCAGTCAACATCCTAACTCACACCAAGACCCGTTCATCCTCATCCTAACTCACACGAAGACCCATTTACATGTCATCCGACATCACAACAACACCCAATCACCCATCGTCCTAAATCACACCAAGACCCATTCAGACACCATCCTGACTCAAACCAAGACACTTGCACCCATCATCCTAACTTACACCAAGCCTCGTTCACACATCATCCGAACACACATGGGGACCCATTCATACATCATCCCAACTCACCCCTGTACCCATTCAACCATCATCCTAACTCACACCAAACCCATTCACCCGTCATCCTAACTCACACCAAGATCCATTCACCCAACATCCTAAACCAATCCAACCCCATTCACCCATAATGCTAACTCACACAAAGCCCCATCATCATACATTACACCAAGTTCCATTGACCCATCATACTAATTCACACCAAGACCAATGAACCCATCATCCTAAATCACTCCAAGCCCCATTCACCCATCATCCTGACTCACACCAAGACTCATTCACTCTTCATCCTAACTCACACCAAGCCCCATCAACCTAACTCACACCAAGACACATTCAATCATCCTCCTAACTCACACCTAGCCCCATTCACCCATCATTCTAATTGGTACCAAGCCCCATTCACACATCATCCTAACACATACGAAGATCCATTCAAACATCACCTAACTCACACCAAGAGATATTTGCCCATCATCCTAACACACACCAAGCCGCATTCACCCATCATCCTAACTAACACCAATCCCCATTCACCAACCATCATAATTCACTCCAAGCCCCATTCTCCCATCATCACAACTCACACCAAGACCCAATCGCCCAACATCATAACTCACATGAAGCCACATTCACCCGTCATCATAACTCAGAACAAGCCCCGTTCGCCCATCATCCTAACTCACACCAAGACACATTCACACATCATTCTAACTCACACCAAGACCCTTTTAATCATTATTCCAACTGTCAAGGAGACCCATTCACCCATCATCCTAACTCACACCAAGACCCATTTGCCCATCAGTCTAACTCACACTAAGCCGCATTCACCCATCATCCTAACTCACACCAATCCCCATTCACCAACCATCATAATTCACTCCAAGCCCCATTCACCCATTATCATAAAGCACACCAAGCCACATTCACACTTCATCAAACCTCAGAACAACCCCCATTAACCCATCATCTTATCTCACACCAAGACCCACTCACCCATCAGCCTAACTCACATCAAGACCCATTCACCCATCATCCTAACACACCAAGCCCATTCACCCATCACCCTTACTCACACCAAGACAAATTCACCCATCTTCCTAATTCACACCAAGCCCCATTCGTCTATTATCCTAACTCACACCAAGTCCCGTTCACACTTCATCCGATCTCACAACAAGACTCATTCACCCATCATCCAAACACACACCAAGGCCTATTCACCCATCATCCTATCTCACACCAAGCACCATACACCCATCATCCTTACTCACACCAAGACTCATCCACCCATCATCCTAACTCACACCAAAACCCAGACACCCATCATCCTAACGTACACCAATTCCCATTAAGCCTATCTTCTATGTTTCTATGTTTCTAACCATCATCCTAACACATATCAAGGCCTATTCACTCATCATCCTAACTTACAACAATACTCATTCATCCCAAATCCTAACTCACACCAAGGCCCATTCAACAATCGTCCAAACGTACACCAAGTCCCAATCACGAATCATCCTAACTCACACCAAGACCCATTCACCCATAACCCTAACTTATACCAGACCTATTCACCCATCATCCTAACTCACACCAAGACACAGTCACCCATCATCATAACGCACACCAAGCCCCATTCACCCATCAACCTTAGTCATACCAAGCCTCATTCACCCATCATTCTAACTGACACCAAGACGCATTCAAATATCATCCTAACAGACACCAAGTCCCATTCACCCACAATCCTAAATCACAACAAGCCCCTTTCACCCATCATCGTAACTTACACCAAGACCCATTCACAAATCATCCTAACTAACAACAAGAAACATTGACCCATCATGCTAACTCAAAAAAGCCCCATTCATGCATCATACTCAATCACATCAAGACCCATTGAATCATTATCAAAGCTCACACCAAGGTCCGTTCATCATCATCCTAACTCACACGAAGTCCCAGTTTCCCATCATCCTAACTCACAACAACACACATTCACCCATCGTCCTAACTCACACCAAGACCCATTCTCCCATTATTCCAACTCACAAGGAGACACAATCACCCATCATCCTAACTGAAACCAAGACCCATTCAAGCATCATCCTAAAGCGCCCCAAGCTCCATTCACCCATCTTCCTAACTCGTATCAAGCCCCATTCAAACATCATCCTAACTCACACCAAGCCCCATTCACCAATTATACTAACTCACAGCAAGCCCCATTCACTCATCATCCTAAATCACTCCACGCCCCATTCACACATCGTCCTAACTCACACCAAGACGCATTCACCCATCATCCTAACACACAACAAGACCTATGCACCCATCATCCTAACTCAAACCAAGCCCCATTCACACATCATCCTATCTTACACCATGCCCCATTCACCCATCATCCTAACGCACACAAAGAACCATTCATCCATCAATCTAACTCACAGCAAGCCCCATTCATCCATCATCCTAACTCACACCTAATCCCTTTCAGCCATCTTCGTAACTCACACCAAGGCCGTTCTCCCATCATCCGAACTCGCACCAAGCCCCATTCACCCATCATCATAACTCACACCAAGTCCCATTCACCCATCATCCGAAATCACATCAAAACCATTCACTCATTATCCTAACTCACACCAAGGCTCGTTCATCATCATCCTAACTCACACGAAGACACATTTAAACATCATCCTAACTCACAACAACACCCATTCACCCATCGTCCTATCTCACACAAAGACCCATTCAGACACCATCCTGACTCAAACCAAAACACATTCACCAAACATCCTAACTTAAACTAAGCCCCATTCAACCATCATCCTAACTTACACCAAGCTGCATTCACACATCATCCTAACACACAAGAGGGCCCATTCATACATCATCCTAACTCACAGAAAACCCATTCACCCGTCACCTTAACTCACACCAAGACCCATTTAACCATCATCCTTAACCACTCCAAGCCCCATTCATCCATAATGCTAACTCGCACCAAGCCCCATCATCCTACATTACACCAAGCTCCATTGACACATCATCCTAATTCACACCAAGACTCATAAACCCATAATCCTAGCTCACACCAAGGCCCATTCACCCATCATCCTAAATCACTCCAAGCCCTATTCACCCAACATCCTGACTCACACCAAACTCATTCACCCATCATCCTAACTCACACCAAGCCCCATCATCCTAACTCACACCAAGACCCATTCAATCAACCTCCTAACTCACACATAGCCCCATTCACCCATCATTCTAATTTGCACCAAGCCCCATTCACACATCCTCCTAACACATACGAAGACCCATTCACCCATCATCCTAACTCACACCAAGAGCCATTTGCCCATCAGCCTAACTCACACCAAGCCGCATTCACCCATCATCCTAATTCACACCAATCCCCATTCACACATCCTCCTAACACATACGAAGACCCATTCACCCATCATCCTAACTCACACCAAGAGCCATTTGCCCATCAGCCTAACTCACACCAAGCCGCATTCACCCATCATCCTAATCCCCATTCATCAACCATCACATGCACTCCAAGCCCCATTCACCCATCATCAAAAAGCACACCAAGACCCATTCGCCCATCATCATAACTCACATCAAGCCACATTCACCCATCATCATAACTCAGAACAACCCCCATTCATCCATCATCCTAACTCAACCAAGACCCTCTCACCCATCATCGTAACTCACATCAAGACCCATTCCCATCATCATAACTTACACCAAGCCCCATTCACCAATCATCCTTACTCACACCAATACCAATTCACCCATCATCCTAATTCACGCCAAGCTACATTCACCTATCATCCTATCTCACACCAAGCCCCATACACCCATCATCCTAACTCAGACCAAGGCCTATTCACCCATCATCGTAACTTGCACCAAGGCACATTCACCCATCATCCTAACTCACACCAAGGAACATTGACCCATCATGCTAACTCAAAAAAGCCCCATTCATGCATCATCCTCAATCACATCAAGACCCATTAAACCATCATCAAATCTCACACCAAGACCCGTTCAGCATCATCGTAACACACACGAAGTCCCATTTACCCATCATCTTAACTCATAGCAACACCCATTCACCCATCGTCCTAACTCACACCAAGACAAATTCACCCAACATCGTAACTTAAACTAAGCCCCATTCACCCATCATCCTAACTTACACCAAGCCCGATTCACACATCATCCTAACACACATGAAGACCCATTCATACATCATCCTAACTCACACCAAGACCCATTCAATCATCATCCTAACTCACACCAAGCCCATCATCCTAAATTACACCAAGCGTTATTCACCCAGCATCCTAAATCACACCAAGCCCCATTCACCCATAATCATAAATCAGTCCTAGCCCCATTCACCAATCATCCTAACTTACACCAAGCCCCATTCACCCATAATCATATATCAGTCCAAGCCCCATTCATCAATCATCCTAACTTACACCAAGCCACATCATCATAACTCACACAAAGACCAATTCACCCATCGTTCTGTCTCACAACAAGACACATCCACCCATCATCCTAACTTACACCAAGCCCCATTCACCCATCATCCTAACTTACACAAAGACCCATTCACCCATCATCCTAACTCTCACCAAGCCCCACTCACCCATCATCCTAACTCACACCAAGGACTATCCACATATCTCCCTAATCTCACACCAAGCCCCACTCACCCATCATCCTAACTCACACCAAGACCCATTCACCCATCATCCTAACTCACACCAAGCCCCATTCACCCATCATCCAAACTCATACCAAGACCCATTCACACATCATGCTAAATCACTCCAAGCCCCATTCACACATAATCCTAAATCACACCAAGCCACATCATCCTAAATTATACTAAGCTCCATTGACCCATCACCCTAACTCACAATCGATTGCAAGCTGTTCATTGTTTCAGAAGAAAATGGCTGGGAATGTTTGCCATTGCATACCTGCCTTCATATATTTTAATCTAATTTCCCAATGTCCCTCAGCCAACTCTCCCCTCATACCTCCGTAATTGGCACTGTATAAACTTAACACCCTAATTTGGGACTTAAGCACAGCACTCTCAAACTTAATATGGAATTCTCTCATAATTTGATAAAATCTATATATTTTAAAGTTTGTTTATGATATTTCAGCTTATATCTTAATCCCATGAGTATGCCCCATTTTTTTTACTCGCTGTAAAATGATTAAAAATGAATGACAATCAGTGCTTTTAACTTCCTGGTTTGCTGTCTGTAAGAAGTATTCAATGTGATTGGCTGCTTAGCCTGCTTGATGATATTTCTGTTGCTGAACTTTGGAGATCCCCTATAGGTAACGCCAGAATGAAATTAATGTCTGGAATGGTGAGATCCAGGCCGCAGAGATTGCTTGTTGTTTGTGTACAGTTTTCTTTGAGGTCGGCTGCGAGCGCCGTCACTTGGCTGCTGACCACAAAATCCGGTCCTCTTCCTTTAACCTATCTTTCTTTCCCTCTCTTTATTTGGTTTACTGTACATGATTTGGCTTTGAATTAACTCTTCTAACTCACACTTATTGGTTCAAAATCTGCATGTCTAAGTTAGGATTTTTTCAGGCTGGTTGTTTAATGAGACACAGTTACTTGCGCTGTTCACACCAGTCCCAGATACCACACTCCTTTCTAATGACAGCAAGTTCCAGTGCAAAAACCCATGTGAATTCTGTGGGCAAGTGTAAGTGTAATGAATGACTAGAGCCGATCGTTGACCACTGACCAAAATTAACCAATCAGATTGAAAAATCCACGTCTGAACCAGGAATTTTAAGTTACAATTCTTTAATCAAAACCAAATCATGTACAGGAAACGAAATAAAGTGAAGGAAAGAAATGTAGGATAAAGGGAGAAAGAAAAAAGAGAGAGAAATAAACATTTTTATCATTTACATTAAAAAAAATTCTCCAACAATAATTAAAACCTGAAGCAATGAGACTCCACACTTGTGAAACATAATTTCCAGTGCCAGAGAGGTTGTTCGCAGAAATTAAGACTTATCACGCCATTAAATAATCATTATCACTTCAATGTACAAGCCCGAAGTGATTCCTGTGTGTTAAGTGGGTAACTGTCACTTAACTATCCGAACTTCACTCCCTTCCATGTATTTGAATGTTGAGTCTCTAGACGAGATACCGGTTTAACGAAGCTCCAGAAGGAGCAGGGCATCTCGGACAGCAACTTTCTGATTTTAGCATTTAACTGTGCATGTGATGACGCCAGAAGTTGCGGTCAGAGTTATTCTTGAATTCAAAGCCTCACTTTGACATTTTCTGCAAAATCCAGGCCTAACGTTATTAAACAATGGGGCAGAATTTTGGGTCTCCACGGGTGCGTATGCACGGGGTACTCACCCGTAGGCCCAATGGAAATGCCGGTTTCCTGCATGCACTGCACATGCGCGGGGAACCGGCACTTCCGTTCCTCTGAACGAAGGGGTTCAGAGGTCGAATGCGTGCGCGGGAGAGGCTGTGCGTGCGCATCGAACTTCGTTTTTTTTTACGGGTTTTCCCGCGAGGGTAAGCATGCAGAAGTTAGAAATGTAAAAAGCAGGCGTAAGGCCTGCTTTTTACAAGGTAAGTGGTAAATTAATTAAAATTGAAACATTTTTCCCACAGGTTTATTATTTTTTAATACTTTAAAGCAAGGTAAGTTTATTTTTAGCCCCGTTAGAAAATAAAATTATTATTTTTTTAAATTTAAATGATTGTTTATTGTATATTTCATGTAATTTATAGTTTATTTAAAAAATGTGATTTTATAAATATATTTGAAGATTTAGTGTTATTTTGGGGCCATAGTATTTATAAGTCTTGACAGCACCTCCTGTCAGGCTTATGAATGGAGCATTCCCTACTCCGATTGGCTCCCCATGGCCCACGTGATTCCAGGTGACGCATCAAACTAACTGCGCCCCTGGGATATGCAAGCACTGTGCACTGGCAGCTGGACCAGGCCCCGGGTCGGAATTCCACAGGGCCCCAGAGCACAACGGCCAGGCAAGGTAAGTGCACATCGGGGGCTTACACCCACAGGAAGCGCCTGACTCGAATTTCTGGGCCATTATGTCAGGGCACTGATCAGGAATAGACATGTTGGCACGGATTTTGCTGTAGAACTAACGGCGAGGCTATCAGTGCTTTGCGCATTAACAGGAACCAGCGTGGCTTAAGATAAGAGACTGCAAATCGGCTGTGAAGGAGAATAATCCTGAATCAGTTGTGTGTGTGAGTGAGTGACTCTCAAATTAACTTTTAGTTTCAAAAAATCAAAGAACAGAAATCTGCGATGCAATATTTTCTGAAATTATCTTTTAAAAATGAGGTGAATCGCTGGGAAACACCACGAGACAATTATAACTTAAATCCAGCAAGTCAGCGATTTTTATTTCGATAATAACTTAATACAATAGCTTACCTGGGATTCCGAGAGCTGCAAGAACGATATAATAAATGGTATAAATCAGGCCCTTTGGTGGTGCATGCATTTTCCCTGAGAAGCGATAGTATCTGAGCTCTGAGCCATTCTCTGTGACCCGTTTAAAGGTCCCACTTTTTATATCTGGTGTTACTCTCCCGAGAGACAATTAGCTCACATCGTAAATTTATATTATTTAGTCATTTAAACAGATAGCTTTCCAATTATTTTCACCGATGAGAATTTATCTTCATTGCGGTCCCTGGAACAAACAGATCTGAGTCACTTTTACTCGAATGACTTAGATGCAATAGAACAGATTAAAATAGACATTATACTGTTTAAAAACGAAATATTTAAACACTACGATAGCAATCCGATGGCATATTTTCAGGAGGTCCTATGAAAAGCTTGTTGTGCAGTTGCCATGGTGAAACTAAGACCCAAGCACGAAAAAATTGTCACTGTTGAGCCTTGTTTAAAATTATTTGACAGAGTGAAGGAAACCAGGTTGAAGTATCTGAGAGGGCAACAAGGTGCTAACTGAATTATGGACGACAAATAAAGAGTAGTCTTGAAATAGAAGGGGTCAGACAGAAGTTGCTGTCAGTTTCACAGGGTAATGACAGCGAAAGCTGACAGTTTCGCCATCACTGCAACCGAAAAATCTGGGCCATTACATCTACTGCATTAGCCTAATCTACCCTTAATGTTACCTCCTCAAATAATTCAATACGGTTGGTCAGGCATGACCTTACCTTTTGGAATCTACGCTGACTATTCTTTATTATATTTTCAGTTTCGGGATGTTTTTATATTACATCTCTTAGTAAGTATTGAGTAAGTAGCAATAAATATAAAACCCAATTGTAATAGCTCCTACACGTATGTAAAATGGAAGAGAGTAACTAAAGTAAGCCTTGGCTCCTTACAGGCTGAGACAGGTGAAATTATGATGGGGAATAATGAAATGGCATAGACGTTAAAGGAATATTTTGTATCCGTCTTCAGAGTAGTAGACACAGAAACATTCCAAAAATAGTGGGGAACGAAGGGTTTAATAAGAGTGAGGAACTTAAAGTAATTATTAGCAGTAGAGAAAAACTCCTTGAGAAACGAACAGGACTAAAAGTCTACAAATCCCCTGAATCTGATGGCCTACATCCTAGGGTTCTAATCGAAGTGGGTTCAGAAATAGTGGATGCATTGGTTGTGATCTTCCAAAATTTCTTAGATTCTAGAACGGTAGTTGCGGATTGGGAGGTAGCACATGTAACATTGCTATTCAAGAAAGGAGGGAGCGACAAAAAAGGGAACTACAGGCCAGCTAGCCTGATATCAGTCGTCGGGAAAATGCTCAAATACATTATTAAGGAAGTGGTAATAGGGCACTTAGAAAATCATATCTCCAATAAGTTTGTTATACATGATTTCCATTTCATAAAACCATGTTGACTCTGCCTTATCATTTTATTAAAGGGAAATCGTGATTATCTAATTTATTAGAGACTAGCTGGAGTGCCCGGCGGTGCCGAGGTTTTTTTGAGGGGATGTTGTTGTTGGAAGAGAGCGAGAAAGCGACTGGGGGGAAGAGAGAGAGCTTCTGGGGGGAAGAGAGAGAGTGACTGGGGGGAAGAGAGAGAGCGACTGGGGGTAAGAGAGAGAGTGACTTGGGGGAAATGAGAGAGCAAATGGGGGGGGAAGAGAGAGTTCGACTGGGGAGAAGAGAGAGAGCGACTGGGGGGAAGAGAGAGAGTGACTGGGGTGCAAGTGAGAGAGCGACTGGGGGGAAGAGAGAGAGACAGTGGTGTTAAGAAAGAGAGCGACTGGGGGTAAGAGAGAGAGCGACTGGGGGGAAGGGGGGTAGAGGGATGGGGGAGGGGGAGGGTAGGGGGAGGGGGGAGGGTAGGGGGAGAGGAGGAGGCGTGGGGAAGGGGAGGGGGAGGGGGCAGGAGGAGGTGGTAGGGGGGAGTGGGAGGGGGAAGAGGGGGAGGGGGGAGAGGGGGAGGGGAGGGGTGGGGGGGAGGGGTTAAGGGGGAGGGGAAGGGGGAAGGGGTGCAGGGGGAGGGGGAAGGGGAGGGAAGGGGGAAGGGGGGAGGGGGTGGAGGGAGAGGGGGGAGGGGAAGGGGTGAGGGGGGAGGGGGGAGGTGGGGTGTAGGGGGAGGGGGGAAGGGGGTGTGGAGGGGGGGATGGGGTTGGTGTAGGGGGAGGGCGGGTAGGGTGGGTGGAGGGGCAGGGGGGTGTGGGGGGCGGGGGAAGAAGGGGGAGGGGGGAAGGTTAAAAGGGAAGGGGGAGAAAGGGAGGGGGGGAGCCAGCAGACCCTCTCCCCTCTGCCGGCGATGGCTCCGCGGAGCTCCGTGCCGCCCCACGCACTGACATGGCCCAGCCGAGTGCAGCGCCCTGGTAAGCCCGAGCCCTGAGCCCCGCCCCACGCCCTCCCAGGCCCCGGCTTCTCGGCCGCCAATTGCGGCTGGGCCTGTGCTGGAGCAAAGCCGCGGGAACGGGCGTGGGCCGGCTTGAGGCTATGAGAGAGGGCTGGGCGCGGTTGCCTGGGTAATGCTTCCCCCCTTCCCACACTCCCGAGCACCAGCCTCCCGAGCCTCGCCCTTTGGCACCCCTGCCCCCCTCCCGAGACCCGGGCCCCCGCCTGAGCCGCGGCCCCCCACCCGAGCCGTGGGGGGGAAGGAGAGAGAGAGCCGCCGGTCCTCCGGTCGATGTGATGTGGGCCGACCCCTGATGAGCGCCCGATCAGCTGAGCCCGAGCCCTGCGGTGACCGCAACTGACCTCCCGCTAGGCTCCCTCCCGCCCCGCCAGCCTTTGCCAAAATGGCGGTGATGGCTACACTCGCCCCAGTCCCACGCCGCCAGCCTTTACAAAGATGGCAGCGATCACGGGGCGGGCCCAGCGGGAGGGGCGGTGCCTAGCTCGGGCGTGGCTTGGCAACAGAGGCCCAGGCTTCCAGGCCTGCAAAAACGGTGAAAGGTAGGAAAACTATAGAGGTTAGAGAAAAGATTTAAAATTAATTAACATTTTTAGAAACAATTTGTGTTTTAAAAGCAACAATTTTTTTTGCTGGAAATCTAGATTTGAAAGAAACACACAGAAAGTGGGAAAAAATATAAACTTACGAATCAAGATGGCTGACACTCACCTCAGTTTAGAATGATAAGGCCCGCCCACACACGCACTGATTGGTCAACCGTCAGGTCACTGAACTGTAGGATTGGTCAATCATCACGTCACTCAACTCTAGGAGGGCCCGCCCGCACACACAATGAACCCGCCCCCACTCGATGCTAATGAGCGGATAATGAGCAGAATTTTGAACATTTTTTGGATACCGTCAGCACAATTGTTGTCCGACCAATAAGTAAGTATGCCTACAAGAGTCCCCTAATGATGAGCTTTCTTTTGATGTAACATATGTGTAGGTACGCTCTGTACCTTTTGATTGTATCCCCGGACAGACAGACAGACAGAGAGACAGAGAGACAGACAGAGAGAGATACTGTTTTATATATATAGATTTTTGAGGATGTAACTAGCAGAGTAGATATAGGGGAACCAGTGGATGTAGTTTATTTGATATTCCAAATGGCATTTGATAAGGTCCCACATAAAAGGTTGCTATGCAAGATAAGGCCTAATGGATTTGGGTGTAATATATTAGCTTGGATAGAGGATTGGTTAACGGCCTGAAAAGAGAGAGTAGGAATAAATGGCTCATTTTCTGTTTAGTAGTCTGTTACTAGGACGGTGCCACAAGGATCATTGCTTGGGCCTGAGCTATTTACAATCTATATTAATGACATAGATGAGGGGACCGAGTGTAATGTATCCAAGTTTAGTCAGGATACAAAGCCAGTTGGGGAAGTAAGCTGTGAGGAAGAAACAAAGTGCTGGCAAAAGGCTATAGACAGGTTAAGGGATTGAGCAATGAGGTGGCAGATGGAGTATAATGTGGGGAAATGTGAGGTTATTTACCTTGATAGGATGAATAGAGCAACAACACATTTTTAAATGGTGAGAAGCTATTAAATGTTGGTGCTCAGAGAGATTTAGGTGTCCACGTACCGGAAACACAGAAAGCTCACATGAAGGTACAGCAAGAAATTAAGAAGGCAAATGGCATTTTGTTGTTTATTGCAAGGGAGTTGGAGTACAATAGTAAGGAAGAATTTGGATTTGGTGGGTCTACTCCTGGAGTACTATGTACAGTTTTGATCTCCTTATCTGAGAAAGGAAGTACATGCCTTAGAGGTGGTGTAACAAAGCTTCACTAGATTGATTCCTGGACTGAGAGGGTTATTCTATAAGGAGAGATTGAGTAGATTGGGACTATGCTCTTTGGAGTTTATAAGAATGAGAGGTGATCTGATTTAAACATATAAGATTCCGAGGGAGATTGACAGGGTAGATGCTGAGAGTTTGTTTTCTCTGGCTGGAGAGCCTAGAACTAGGAGACATAGCCTCAGGCTAAGGGGTCGGCCATTTAATACGGAGATTCTGAGGAATTTCTTCACTCAGAGCGTTGTGAATCTTTGAAATTATCTACCAGAGAGAGCTGTGAATGATGACTCGTTTTCCATATGTATCCACCAAAGTGCATCACTTCTCACTTCTTCGCATTGAACTCCATGTGCCATGCTTCTGCACATTTCAGTAATCCTGAAATCACCAACTACAAATTTGCCCAGTTTCATATCATTTGCAAACTTTAAATTGCTGCTCCCTAAACACAAGTCTTGGTCATTTATAAACAAATGAAAAGGGTAATGCATTCAAAACTGACCCTTGGGGAACAGGACTGCAAAACACCTCCCTGTCTGAAAAACATCCATCTATCACCCTTTGCTTCCTATTACTGAGCCAATTTCGTATTCATACCGCCACTTTTCCCTTAATTCCATCTTCTTAACAAGCCTCCTGTAATGCACTTTATCAAATGCCTTCCGAAAGTCCATATATACAGCATGTAGCTTGATTCAATAAGGAAGTGCATGTCATGATTGATATCTATTGTTTCTTATGCAGAGGGAACAATGAACCAGAAATAAATGATATTATACAGGCATGTTGAAGGGAGAAAATTGACGGGCGTAATTTAATGCAAGACACAATACGCTAATGCACTCACCTATTAACCATACATTTTTATGGTTAATATGTATACCTATCATGAAAGGATGAACAGGTTGGGGAGAAGGCTGAGGGGTGACGTGATAAAGGTATTTAAAATTATGAAAGGTTTTTGATAGAGTAGCTACAGAGAGAGTGCTTCCACTTGTGGGGAAGAGCAAAACTAGAGGCCATCCATATGAGATAGTCACCAAGAAATACATTAGGGAATTCAGAGGAAAGTTCCTTACCCAAAGAGTGATGAGAATGTGGAACTGGCTACCACATGGAGTGGTTGCAGTGAATAATATGGATGCATTTAAGTGGCAGTTAGATAAACATATGAGGGAGAAGGGTATAGAGGGTTATGCTGATAGAGTTAGATGAGGAAAGACGGGAAGCGGCTCGAGTGGAGCATAAACGCCAGCATGGAATGGTTGGGCTGAATAGCCTGTTTCTGTGCCGTATATCCTATGTAGATTGGCTGCCACGTTTCCTACATTACAACAGAGAATACACTTCAATACGCCATTGGCTGTAAATTGCTTCGGGACTTCTGGTTTTTGTGAAAAGAGCTAAATAAATGCTAGTCTTTCTTTTACGTCCTGCATTAAATCAGTCAGGTGGCATTAGGGGGCGCTCCAGTGAGACAGAGCATTCTGTGTTTGGTGGTAAATCACGCAGAGGGCATCAGGGGTGCTCCACTTAGACAGGGCGCTCCTAGTCCTGTGGTAATTCACTCAGAGCAGCAGGGGGCGCTCCACTTGGGCATTTACCACAGGACGAGTGCCACACTGTCTAATTGGAACGCCCCGTACTGCTCTCTGGCTGATTCACCACAGGATGAGGGATGCTCTGCCTGACAGCAGTAGGCGGCGCTCCATTTAGAGAGTGCATCCCTTGTACCATTGTAAATCAGTGAGAGCACGGTAGGGGGAGCTACACTTAGGCAGGGTGCCCATCGTAAATCGGTCAATGAGCAAGAGGACATGGTAAAATTAGACAGAGATAAATTAGAGGGCATTAGGGGGCTCTGTACATAGGCAGAGCGTCCATCTTCCTGTAGGAAATCAGCCGGAGCACAGTAGGTTGCGTTATAATTAGAAAAGGCATCCCTCGTGCTGTGGTAAATCAGTCAGAGGACCATAGGGGGCGCTACATTTAGTAAGTGTCTCCCTCCTGGCTCAGTAGGTAGCACCCTCTGCTCTGATTCAGAGGTTGTGTTTTCAATTCGCATTCCAGAGACTGGAGCACAAAAAAATCTAGCATGACACTCTAGTGCAGGGCTAAGGACATGCTGCACTGTCGGAGGTGCAGACCTTCGAATGAGACATTGAACTGATGTCCCAACTGTACCCTCAGGTGGAGGTAAAAGATCCTATGGAACTATTTTGCAAAAGAGCAGGGGAACTATTCCCGGTGTACTGACCAGTATTTAACCCTCAATCAAGATCATAAAAAAACAGATTATCAAGTCATGATGACATTGCTGTCTGCAGCGCTTCCTGTGCATAAATTGGCTGTTGTGTTTCCTATATTACAACTGAGACTACTCTTCAAAAAGTACGTTATTGGCTGTAAAGTGCATGGGTCACTCAGTGGTCGTGAAAAGAGCTATATGCATGTTTCTTTATTTTTCGTCCTGTGATAAATCAATCAGTCAGCAGTAGGGGTGCTACACTTAGACAGAGCCTCTCTCATCCTGTGGTAAATAAGTCAGAGGGCAGCAGGGGACACTACACTTAGACAGAGCCTCTCTCATCCTGTGGTAAATAAGTCAGAGGGCAGCAGGGGACACTACACTTAGACAGAGCCACTCTCATCCTGTGGTAAATCAGTCAGAGGGTGGTAGGGGACACTACACTTAGACAGAGCCTCTCTCATCCTGTGGTAAATAAGTCAGAGGGCAGTAGGGGGCGCTGCACTTAGACAGAGCCTCTCTCATCCTGTGGTAAATCAGTCAGAGGGTGGTAGGGGGCGCTACAATTAGACAGAGCCTCTCTCATCCTGTGGTAAATCAGTCAGAGGGTGGTAGGGGACACTACACTTAGACAGAGCCTCTCTCATCCTGTGGTAAATAAGTCAGAGGGCAGTAGGCGGCGCTGCACTTAGACAGAGCCTCTCTCATACTGTGGTAACTCAGTCAGAGGGCAGTAGGGGGTGCTCCACTTCGAAAGAGCCTCTCTCATCCTGTGGTAAATCAGCCAGAGGGCGGTAGGGTGCGTTACATTTAGACAGATGTGGTAAAAGAAAGTAAATGGGTCATAGGATGCGCTCCAATTAGACAGAACGTGCCTCATGCTGTATTAAATCAGAACAGTAGGGGACGCCACATTTGCAAGGAGCATCCCTCGTCCTGTGGTGAATAAGTCAGAGGGCAGTAAGGGGCGTTCCAATTTGAAAGCACCCCTCGTCCTGTAGTAAATCAGTCAGAGAGAAGTAGGGTGCGTCACCTTTATACAGCACATCAATTCCCCTTTGATAAATCGATCAGAGATCAGCAGGGGGTGCTTCAATTAGACAAACACACATCGTGTCAGCTGTGGGTCAGTTGGTAGCACTGTCAGCTCCAGTCAAGCGGTTGTGGGTTCAGTTCCCTCTCTAGCGACTTGAGCGCAAATGCAATTATAGGCTGAAACTCCAGTGCAGTACACAGTGAGTGAGAGCTCCAGTCCTTCAGATGGGACAATAAACCATGTCTCTGTTTGCCCTCGCATTTGGACGTCAAAGATCCTATGTCACTTTTTTTAAGAAGAGCAGGAGAGTTATCCCCGGTGTGCTGCCCAATATTACTCCCTCGATCAACATCACAAAAAAAAATATGGGGTCATTATCACAATGCTGTTTGTGTCAGCTTGCTGTGCATAAATTTGCTGCTACATTTCCTGCGTTACCAACAGTGACTACATTTCAAAATGTACGTCATTGGCTGTAAAGCACTTTGGGACATCCGGTGGCCCTGAAAATTTATTTGTTTCTGCAAGCCTTTCTTTTTCTCCCTGCGGTAAATCAGTCAGCGCTTGGTAGGGGGCGCTACACTTGGACAGAGAGACCCTGGTCCTTTGGTAAATCAGTCAGAGGGCAGTAGCGGGTGCTCCACCTTGACTGATTTAACACAGGACTAGCAGGGGGAGCCCGGCGTTGCCAGGGCAATTTTGGGGCGCGCGGTCTCCCTGCCCCTGTCTGCCCCCTCTGTCTCTCCCTCTCCCTCCGTCCTGTCCATCCCCCTCTCTCTGTCCCTCCCTCCCTTCTCACTGCATAGTGCCTCAGTGCTGGTACGGTTGTGATACCGGCTGTGTGGGACCTAGCGCTTGAGGCCCGGCCGGGCTTTGGAGCTGAGACAGACCCCAGCTGAGCTCCCCCATGGGTGGCACAGTTGACGGCCGGCCACTGCCGATGACCCGCCCACTGCGTGTAAACTCACCTGCCGCTCCCGGAGTCACAATGTGGGGGTTTGTTTGGCTGGTGCTGTCCCTTTGGGGATGAAAAAAATGGCGGCAAAGTTTAGGGAGACTGGAGGATTAGGTCCCACCCGTGATGCACCATTTGGTCATCCATCAGGTTTCTGAACTGTAGTCTTGGTCAAGCAGCACGCCACTCAATGCTAATGAGAGGTAGGGTTGGTCAACCGCTAATGAGTGGATTTTTGATGATTTTTGAACGTTTTTTGTATACTGTCCGAACCATTTTTGTCTGACCAAAAAGTAAATATGCCTAGTAGAGTCCCCGAATGATAAGCTTTATTTTGATATAACAAATGTGTAGGTGCGCTCTATAACTTTTGATTGTATAGCCGGACAGACAGATGGAAAGAGAGACGGAGCGACGGAAAGACAGACGGAAAGACAGACGGACCGTTTTATATATATAGACTAGCTGGAGTGCCCGGCGGTGCCGAGGGAACTCAAGAATGCTGTGCCATGTTTATAAAACTGTTTATAAAGCTGTTGGGATGGAAGAACTCTTCCTAAGCACCCAGGAGTGATATAACATTATTCACAATGTTTCAGTGTATGAGTTGAATAGGGAAATAAAAGATACTATCTCAGTCATTTAGAGGTCAGTTTAGAAATCAACAGTGAACATTTATGCCAATAATAATGTAGAACAATAGAACATTTTACAATATGGTGGAGTTACAACCAAAGACTGAGTGAGTACTCGTTCTGGTAAAGGTTTGCAAACCCAATGGGTTTGGTATTGTACAGAGTGATTTTATAATCAATAAAAATGTATTCAACATTACACTGTTAAATCTGTTATCTTGTAGTAGGTATGCAGCCTCTCAGATCTTGTAGAGTGCTGTTGAGTTCTTCAAGTGCCCTCTTGTGGGTCTTTGTAAACTCATCCCACACAATGAGTTTAGACTTTGGAAGCAGCTCAGCAGTTGCTGTGGTAATGTTACACACTGGGTGTTGTTGTCTATTCAGATCCAGAGGGAGAGGAAATGTTGAGTGGGCAGTGCGACCTCCTTAGAGAAGAGTTGCAGCGATTCCTGATGAGGCAACAGCCAGTGCAATGGATCCCTTAGAGCGTAGGATGGCCACAAAGAGATGTCGTAGCCTTTTGGGTGGAGTAAGACAGAACAGCTTCTGTCATCGTTGGATGGCAACGAATGTGATCCTGAAGGAGTCCTCTGTTGCTGCAAGCTTTTACAAAGGAGGCACAGAGATGGCCAGTGAGAGTGATGAGGTAATTAAATGAGGTTGGGCAAGCAACCTCATGGAGGAGCAGATGAAGGTGAGAGCACTCTGCGTTATTGAAGAGCCCGTTGATAGACAACCTTTTCTGTTTTTCCTGACAGTGTTAAAATGAATAGATTCCTGGATGCACCAACTCTTGAACATGCCACCTACAACTGGCCATGTGAAAAACAGGGCGTGAGTAAGTTGATGCCAGCAACCTTCAAAATCTGCCCCTGGGCCATGTTGATTGACGTAGCAAAAGAAATTCTCAGAGGTAACTGTTGCCTTCTGAATTGAAAGTGTAAGTCAGTTGGTATCATAGGAATTCGCGGAATGAGAACATCCTCCCCTCTAGCACAGCCTGAGATGATGGTAGCCTCAATGAGATTTTGCATGAGCTTTTTGACTGCCAGTCTGGTTCCATTGCACAACTTTGGGGGAGATATGTTTCTTAGGAGCATAATGGGGGTGCCTCCTTCAGTACCAGTTGGTGAGGAGGCGTTCCTGAAGGCTGCAATGAGTTGAGGAACTCAATGGGGTAATGTACCACATCAGCACTGTCACAAACAGTATCAAGGCTTTTGTAAATGTGCTCTTGGCCAGGGAGTTTTTGAAGAAGGAGCATGTTTATGTGTTTGACAGTATAATTCCTGGGTGCAAGTATTGACCGTTCACACAGCCAGTTGTGACCTTTGAAGTGATTGAGTAGGTTTGGATACACGTTTGAGATCAAGTCATCAAATGTTTTTACTGGACTGCCAAAGTCTGGAGGAATTGTGATTTGTTGACTGCTGTCAATGGGCAACTTTCCTTCTCCCAATTGTAGTAAAAGTCGCGCAAAGGATTCTGACATCTCGTCACCATGCATATGAACACACATGTTTGTCGTCAAATGGACTATTTGCACATGTGGCCACAGATGGGATGCCTTGAGAAATGCATTGAGTTCATCCACTGGTGTTCCTCTGGGGACACCTGGCAGGATTTGGCGGAAATCACCTGCCAGCAACAGGATCATGCCACCCATCAGCATATCGTTGCCTCTCAGATCTTGAAGAGTTCTGTTGAGTGCTTCAAGTGCCCTCTTATGGGCCATTGTACACTCATCCCACACAATGAATCGAGACTTTTGAAGCATCTCAGCAGCACCAGTTCCTTTGCTAATGTTACACACTGGTTGTTCTTGTCTTGTCAGATCCAGAGGGAGAGCAAAGGTTGTGTGGGCAGTGCGACCTCCTTGCAGAAGAGTTGCAGCGATTCCTGATGAGGCAACAGCCAGTGCAATGAATCCCTTAGAGCGAACAGTGGCCAGCAAAAGATTGATCAGGAATGTATTTCCTGTTCCACCAGGGGCATCGAGGAAGATAATGCCAGCAGTGTTGTTTTCCACCATGTCGAGAACCAACCTGTAAGTCTGTTTCTGCTCTGGAAGCAATTTCGGCTCAGTGACTGTGACAAAGGAGGTCAGCTCCTCAACATTGTAGGTGGTTTCTCTGAGGACCTCTCTGCTGTGACCTGGAGAATCATTCCTATTCGGAGATGGAAGTTTCAACTGAGTCAGGGACTTGCCAGCCAATTCCAAAGTCTTGTCCTCCAAAAGGATCAATGCCTGATTGCACATCACATCAGTGAAGTTGAGTGCCATTGTGGGGTTGGCTCTGGTGAGTTAGCATAAGATGTCGTCTGTGAGGCTGTCTTTGTGATCTTACCACAATTGCATCGGGTTGGAAGGTCTGCAGAGGGCAATTATAGTGGCAAAGGTTTTTTGTAGCCTTTTGGGGGAGTAAGAGAGAGCAGCTTCTGTCATCGTTGCATGCCAATGACTGTCACCATCAATGAGTCCTCTCCTGCGGCAAGCTTCTTGAAAAGACTCACAGAGATGGCCAGTGACAGTCTTGAGGTCATTAAATGATGTGGGGCCAGCAACCTCATGGAGGAGTAGACGAAGCTGAAAGCACTCTGTGTTGTTTGGATGGACCGTGTAGACTCTGCCAAGTGCATCTGATGAGTACACCCCTGTATGACCAGGAATTTCCTTCTGACCTGCTCCAGGGCGCCGAGCCCGCCATGTCTTGTTTAGCTGCAAGGTGTAGTACTTGGGCACCTGATTATAGAAAAGTGTCTTGGCAACGTCATTAGTTTGGCACAACTCAAAGAATGCTGTAAGTTTTGTCTTTGGAGGTTCCTCAGCACGTTGGCTGGCATTTGCAGGTCAGAATAAAACCCTTTGTCCATTTTCCAAGTGAACATAAAATTTAGTGACAGTGGGGTAACGGTTGTGGATGTCAAATCCAAAAGTTCGCCAGGCTGCCTCATTGCTGCAGATCTAACGGCCCATCAGATGTGTGGTGATCTCATCATTTTGATTCTGCTGTCCAGCCGCTTCAAGGTCAAAGACAGCTTGGTCACTGCCCTTATGGAGCTACTTGCACACATATTTGATAGACTTAACTGAGTGGCAGTACTCCACATTGATGTGACATTTGAAGAGCCTGGATAGGAGTGGACAGTAAGGAACAACCCAACGGTTCTCAACTTCAAATGTCTGTCTTTGCTGTGTTGTCTCAGTTGATAGACCAGGTTGATTCGAGTGGCTAGATTTTTTAGTTTGCATTCTTATCTCAGTGCTGAAACCTCCACTCTCTTTGCCCCTTCTCCTGTACAAAGGATAGCCATCATCCCCATGCTGAGATTCTTCACGGAGTGGCTTTGGGTACCCTTTTGCACATGCATTGTTTTTCATGCAGGGAGAAGAAGGGTTGTGTCGCGCACAAGGACCATGAATCATATTTTTTACAACAACATCAAAGAGGATTGGATCCTGGTCCTTATCGGGTAGCTCTGCAGAGATGAAGGAATCAACTTCATTGGGGCGAATCTTTGCCTGAAGCCAGAGTAACAGATGAACATGAGGAAGTCCTCTCTTCTGCCACTCAATGCTGTACATGTAGCAATTGTGTGCACCAAAAAGTTTGCCCACAGTCAGCAGTTTGAGCAGTTTTTTAACTTTGAGGTTGAAGACCCGTGCTATGAGCTCATGCCTTTCAGTACCAGCTTTGCGTGGGGACTCCCGCCATTGGGGATTGCAAGTAATGGTGATGAAGAGGTCAGGTCTGTCATAGTTTCTGACATAGGTCATGGCAACTTGCGTGTGCTCATGCATGTACCTAGGACCTCCAACAAAGGTGGATGGTAGGATGACCAGTTGACCAATGTCCTCAGTGTTGCCATCATTGGCCATAGCATCTCGCAAGTGTATATAGTCTGTGACTCTCAAATGATTTTGGTTATTCCGGAACCAATTAAGCCGCTCTCCTTCTATTTTCACGTACATGTCAGTGAGGAACTGGTGGAGAAGTCGTCCAGAGTGAAGCAGGTGGTTTGAAGCAGTTTGTCGTTTCATCAGCCTGTATGAATAGAATTCCATGGAAGAAACCAGCTTTTGCCTTTGGGCTGTAGGTGGCACACCAGTTTTGGGTCAACATGTGGGATCTTGTTATAGGCATCGTATCCATCTTCCCCATGGCAAAACAAAAGCGGGTATTGCAGAGGATCATATGACCTGTGAAGCTCAGAAATTCTTTTGTGTTGACCACCTCTGATATGCAAGACAATGTCCCATTGTTCAAATTCTTGGCCCACAATGACAATGGCTACCTCCTTGTTGGTCGGAGCATTGAAGCGTCGCTCATGTTCACCTGCAGGAGTCTTGTCAGCTTTGATGACAAATTTGAGGTCTTCAATTGTTGTTTTTTCGATGGCTGTTTTGAAAGTCTTAACATATGGGTTTTGGTAATGAAGCATCTGCTGTAACTCAATCAAAGTTTTTTGCTTGATTTGTTGTTGTTGTGCGGGGAGAACAGCAGCTTCCCTGCGGCGATTGGCTTGCTCTTCGTTATCACCCAAGAAGTAGATTTGCAGAAACTGAGGTCTTTCATTTGGGAGAGGAAGTAGTGAGCCAACTGTATGGTACACCTGTCCATGAACTTTAAAAGTTGTGCAAAATCCTGATTCACGCACTCTGTTTGCACCAAAAGAGGTCATTGCAAAGCAGTTGTTGTACTTTCTGAGGAGAGACAGGGGGGGAGGGGGGGTGGAGAGGGGCAGGGGGGGAGGAGAGGGGAGAGGGAGGGGGAGTACAGGAGTGGAGGAGAGAGAGATGGGGGGGAGTACATGTTCGGGGAAAGATCGCTTCTCGGTGAAGCTAATGGCCAACACAGAGAGCGTGCGATGCTGTCCGTGCCCGGGGGGGGGGGGACCGAGTGGGTCGTGGAAAGACCACTTCTCAGTGAAGCTAATGGCCAGCACGGAGAGCGCGCGATGCAGTCCGTGCCCAGGGGGGGAGCGAGCGGGTCGTGGAAAGACCGCTTCTCGGTGAAGCTAATGGCCAGCACAGAGAGCGCGCGATGCTGTCTGTGCCGGGGGGAGAGGGGGGGAGCGAGCGGGTTGGGGAAAGAATGAAATATGTTTTTTTTTAAAGTGGTGTGAAGAACGGCGGACGCAATTTTCAGTATTGTACTTAACAGCAGTTTAAATAAAAATAATGTGTTGATAACTACTCCCCGAAATGTCTTTATTTTTTTAAAAAGCGCTCCTAATTACAACACCCGAAATTTGTTCTTTTTAAAAAAGTGGTTAAAGTGCTCCTACAACAACCGAAATTTCTTTGTTTTTTTTTAAAGTGCTTAAAGTGCTCCCAGAACACCCGAAATTTCTTTTTTTTAAAAAGAAGCGCCCCTAACAAAACACCAGAAATTTCAGTCACTTCTCAATCCTGCTTGAACTGGCTCACATGTACTCACTCCAGTGTCCGTCTCTTTGTTGAGCAAAGAAGGCTAAACTAATTTATTTATAGTCTCTGAAGGATTAGGCCCCACTCAGACAATAAACACACAGAAAGTGGGAATGAAGATGGCGGCCTCTCACCTGAGCTCAGAATGATTAGTCCCGCCCACAGACACAATGAAATGGCCCCCGTGATGCACCGATTGGTCAACCATCAGGTCACTCAACGCTATCCCCTGTAGGATTGGTCCACCAGCACGTCACTCAACGCTAATGAGAGGTAGGATTGGTCAACCGCCAATGAGCGGATTTTTGAGTATTTTTGAAAGTTTTTTGTATAGTGTCCAAACAATTTTTGTCTGACCAAAAAGTAAATATGCCTATTAGACTCCCCTAATGATAAGCTTTCTTTTGATATAACATGTGTGTAGGTACGCTCTAAACTTTTGATTGTGTAGCCTGACAGACAGACAAACAGACAAACAGACAGAAAGACATGCATACCATTTTGTATATATAGATGAGGGACTTTCTGTCTTAGTACGGCGCCTCCTACTGCTCGCTTACTGATTAATTACCAAATGATGAGGGGCGCTCCGTCTAAATGCTGCGACGCCTACTGGAGGGCTTTGACTGAGCGGCACGCTTTTTCTCCCTCATTAGTTTATTTTCTTGTATAGTTTTATACCTTTTCGTTCCTTTGTGGCCAACTCAGTGAAACTGTAGGAATCAGATGTGATGGAAAGGAAATCTGACCTGATGCTTCGCTTTGTGAGGGACAAGTGCTGCAAAAAACAGCAACCAACACTGTATATAAAGACTCTAATCACTCTTTGGTCATCTATATAGGGCAGAGTGTTGAGCAAGTCTGACATTTGTTGGTGGCCAATCCTACAGTACAATGTCCCTACATTACAACAGCTTAACATTAAAAGAATTACTTCATTGGCTTTAAAGGGCTTTTGGAAGTCCAGTGGCTGTTAACGGTGCATTAAGTGCAAAAATTTGTTTTGTTTCTGTTCAATGTAAAAGTTCGAAGTCGCATGTAGGACGAGAATGTTGAAAACCCGAAGGCACCAAAAAGGACAAAGAGATTCGTGGGACACAAGGATGAGAAGTATAAGCAATTATATCGTCAGTGCAGCAGAAATGCCAAGAAGAGCCCAAGGTACAAATGGATGGTTTCGCTTCATTAGCTCAAAAACTACTGCACGCAATCAGTTGAAATCCAGCGGAGCAGACACGGGAAATGTAACATCAGCCCAATAATCCCCACAGACTGACCCTCACAGTGAGCTAGTCTGTGGACAGAGTTCTCTGGAGAGTCAGGCCAAGTGTCTGTGAGCAGCCGTTCTGAGGGGCTTTCTGTCTGTTGGAGGGCTGGTAACTGTCTTCCCCAGAGCGCAGGAAAAGGGAAGTGTAAAGAGACAACAAGAGGGGTTTCATCCTGTGAGATGTGTCTGTCTCTGCACCATTTTAAAGTTGGGCCTCTCTAATTGGCACCAAGTGCTTCATTAGAAACGTTCAGTATCTCAGAGACCCAGACCGCTTCCTAGAGACATCATTCAAAGCAAAGCTCTACCTTGACGAATTAACAGAAAGAGTAGAAAAGGGTCATCTAGTGGATGTTGTGTACTTGGATTTTCAAATGGCCTTCGATAAAGTACCGCACAGTAGACTCATGACTAAGATCAGACCATGTGGAGTCAGGGGGCATGTACCCAAATTGATAGCAAGCTGGCTGCACAACAGAAAGTGATATTAGGGTTAAGGGTATATACTGAGTCTGGAAGAAGGTGGGAAGTGGTGTTCCACAGTGATCGGTGTTGGGACCACTGTTCTTCACAATTTAGATAAACGATTTGAACTCAGGAATCAGAAGTGCATTTTCCAAATATGCGGTTGACACCAAATTGGAGGTACAGTTAATACTGAGCAAGACTGCGACAAAATACAGTAAGGCATTAATAAACTTGCAGAATGGGCGTGTAATTGGCAAATTAATTTCAACATAGATCAATGTTTACATTTGTGTTTACACAGATAATTGTTACATTCTGGTGGGAAGAATAAGAAGGACACAAACTGCTTGGAGAATAAGAGTCTAAAGTGTCTAGAGGTGCAAAGGGGTCATGGGGCACAGCTACACAAACGTCTGAGAGGCCATCATAAGGCGAGGAAGAAGAAACACAGCACTGGGGTTAATTTATAGAGAGATAGAATTGAGAAGCAGATAATTAATTTTAAACATGTTTCCAACCTTGGTTCGACTACACTTGGAGTATTGTTTACAGTTATGGTCTCCACATTGTACAAAATATATAGAGACGCTGGAGAAGATGCAAAAAAGATTCATAAGGATTGTGCCCGAGCTGCGAGTTTTTCCCTATTACAAAGTCTGCACAGGCTGGGGCTCTTTTCTCGTGAAAAGTGAAGGCTGGGGATGAGACCTTTAAAATTATGAAATGGTTTGATAGGGTAGGCAGCGATAAGATGTTTACACATGTGGAGAGGACCAATTCAAGGGGCCATTAATTTAAGAAAGTCACCAAAAAATCCAATAGGCGATTCAGGAGAAACATCTTTACCCAAATAGTGGTAAGAATGTGGAAATCGCTACCACACTGCGTAGTTGCATTGATCTACATAGAATAAACAGCACAGAACCAGGCCATTCAGCCCAACCAGTCCATGCTGGCGTTTATGTTCCAGTCGAGCCTCCTCCCATCTTTCCTTATCTAAATCTATCAGTATAACCCTCTATTCCCTCATCCCTGCTATGCTTATCTCACCTCCCCTTAAATGCATCGATACTATTCGCTGAAACCACTCGCTGTGGTAGTGGGGTCCACATTCTCACCACTCTCTGGGTAAAGAAGTTTCTCCTGAATTCCCTATTTGATTTATTATTGACTATCTTATATTTTACGGCCCATCCCCACAAGTCAAAACACTCTCTCTGTCGACTCAATCAAAATCTTTCATAATTTTAAAGACCTAATGCCTGCTTTTACCAGCACAAGAATTTTTAAAAATACAAAAATAAAATGTGATCACTCATTTATACATTAAAAACCCTGTGCAATAAGGTAAGTTTATTTTTAGCACCGTTAAAATATATAATATATTTTTCAAAATGTAAAATTTTCGTTTAAAATATTTCATTAAATGGCCATTGAATTAATTTTAAATATGTAGGCCTAGAAATTGAGTTTGCGCTGCGCCAGGGCTTTAGCGCCGGAAGTTAGCGCCGGTGCTAAGTCCCTTTGCGCGCGCCAAAAATTCAGTAGCGCCGCGCCCAAACGGCTGCCGGCGCTACTGAAGGGTTTTAGCGCCTGAAAACTGGTGCAACGCGCCGCATTGCAGCGTTATTCCGGCGCTGCGGCGCCCGCTGTGGTGCGGCAGGCTCGGGAAGTGCAGGCCTCCTCCTTCCGTTAAGGAGGAGCTGCCTGCACCCGGCCGCGGCCCGCGCAAATCTCGTCAAAAATGAGCCCGGCACCTCGGACAAGCTGACTGTTCTATAGTTGCCTAGTTGAGGCTAATATCACCGACACATTTAAGGGAAAGCTAGATAAGAGCATAGAGGGAAAAGGAAGAGAAGGATAAGTTGATACAGTGAACGGTGCTATGACCTGGTGCACCGAAAGGGGGCACGGTGGAGAAGGTCGCTCTATCAGTTCACAGTCCAGGGCCAGAGAGAGAGCTGAGTCCCAGCATCCCCAGGGAAACCTCGGCGAAACGGTCTCGGACCAACCTGCAGCCGCAGAGCACCGAATGGTCTGTTTCGCTGCTGCAGAATCTCTATAACTCTATGTAAGTTGATGTGTACAGGAGAAGGGCTGTTTGAAAGGCTGATTCTCAGTCAACCACAGACCAGGGCGTGCTCTGCAGGGCAGGTCTGTGATGTCACAATACACAGACACAGCGCCATGGACGTGTCACCACTTTATGACATCACTGATACTGCAATACCTTGCAACCAACCTCGTGACCAGCCTCCCTGGAAACTGCTTATTTTGGGCTGTGTTTAGCTCGGGGATTTTCCAGACAGTGAAGAGTAGCTGGTTTCAATGGGTGTGGAGGGTGTGCGGGGATGACTTTACCCTGGACATCACTGCATTGTTCAGACAGTATATCATCAAGACATGTTAAATGACTATGACAACTTGATTCTCCGCTCCACACACTATATGTTCAGGGTGATCTGGGCATAGGTCATGATTCCTCCTCCACAAACGCAGTATTCAAAGGACATTTTATTTGGAGAATTTCCCGTTTACACAAGAACCGTTAATCCCAACGGCAGATAAATGGAGTCAGGGACATTTCCCTGTCACCTAGCCCGGGGGCTGCACAGCCTAGAAGCCCATCGGACAACTACACCGAGTGGTTTATAAAAGGCTGACCTTTGAGACTTCTAAAGCCTTCCTCCCCGGCTGCAGGTTTGTCCCAGGCCAGTTGCCCTGAGTTTCCCTGGGGGTGCTGGGGACTGAGCGGCCCGTCCACCTGTGGACTGTAAACTGACAGAGCGACCTTCCCCGCGGTGCCCCCTTTGGGTAAATACATGAAACTCGAGGCGGGCGGTCCGGAGCTTCATAAACCCGCTCCAGGCCGCTCCAGAGGACTTTGCGTGTCTAACAACCAGCAGGAATCCAGCGGGACTGATCTCCACGGCCTTCGCCACCTCTACCGTTCCTGTCAGTCGCTGAATCCAAGCGGTGAAAGATGAAAACAGGCCTCACTGTGTGTATCACCAAGATGAGGGGATTGGGCAGAACACTAGACCAACACGTTGTGATGGTGCAAACTCTTCTCAATATTTAATGAATTTAGCAATTACAGTAAAGGGATATTTCACCACATTCTTCAACTCCTCTCTGAATTTAGTCTGGGTCACGGCATAAATAAACGTGTTGGTGCAGGAACCCAGCAGCTGAAGCATAAATCCCAGTTCCTGTACATATTGATGTAGATGCACAGGCATCAAGTCTAACTTATACAATCGGCTACACACAGAATACAACAGAAACACTGCCCATAACAGAATAAAATTCCCAGATATAACAAACAGTAATATGATGGATTTTCTTCGCTTCACCATCTCTGGGTCACTGGGACTCTGCCCGCTGCTGTGGGCCCGGAGTCTCCTGCGGACTCTGCTCGACACTAATACGTGTCTGACGGTTAAAGCATTGACCAGCATAATCAGAACAAATGGAACAAATGGGGTTAAAATATAATGAAGTAATTCAATTACACCCCATACTGGTGACTGAATAACTTCCAATCCTACATCACAAAACCAGGGATAATTACCAATCGTATATCCACCTCCATACATAAAGTACCAGAAAGTGTTCTTTACACAGAACAGCACACTCACTGTTCCAAGAACCACAGCCGCCGTTTTCTCAGTGCAATATTTTATTTTCATCTTCTGACAACAAATGGCCACAAATCGATCAAAGGTGAAAGTGACTGTGAACCAGACAGAACAGTCTGTGACTGAGTAAAGCAGGATGGCATGGATATTACACACTTTAATCTTCCAAATGAACTGAAACTGAGCCCAATAACGAATAGAAATCTGCCTGAATATGAGATCAGTGATGACGACCAGTAGATCCGCCGCTGCCATGGACACCAGGTAACATGTGACACATTTGGAGAGACCGCACCTTCCCCGAGACAGAATCACAATCGTCACTAAGTTCACTGTAAGGAAGAGAAAAACAGGGAAATTATTCTTCAGACTGAGAGCAACAGCAGCAATGATCGAATTCAGGGTGAAATGTGCAGCGTTATTATTGAATCCAGGGACACACTCTAATGACTTTGCCAGTGTCAGTACGTTCTGCTGGAGAAAGGGTTTATAGTAAAACACCGCCCTGGTGTAGCAGGAAACGAGCTCCAATTCCCCGCCTGGATGGTGCTGGCAGTTGGAATCTACAATGGCCTCAATGACCTTGTGTTAGGAACGACAATAACCCAGGGTTTCTAGTCCTCATTACTCTCCAGTGACCCTGCTGGAAACTGCGCATGTGTGCACCTTGGAGAAGAATGTTTAGGCTGGGCTGTGATTCGCTCCAAAGGGAACTGGTTCACTTTTTTTAAAGTTCACTTCGGTGGAAAATCAGAGGCCAGTTTTCGAAAAAAACAACGAAAGTCTTGTTTCCCAAAGCGTTTTACATCTAATGAATGATTTTTGAAGTGTGGCACTTACTGTATCCTAGTAACAGATGGCATCCCTATTAGATGCTAGGGAAATTCAATAATGAATTTAAAAAACATGTAAACAAACAGTGAATCCAAGCGGGACACGGGGCAATAGCCAGGAGCACTAGAGAGTGCGCAGTGCCCCCAGTGGCAGTCTGGCAAGCAGCGGGACAATGAATCAGTGGATGGGACGTGTGGGTGTTGGTTCAGGACTGAATGAACCAGTTGATGGGACGTGTTGGTATTGGGTCAGGACTGAATGAACCAGTTGATGGGACGTGTTGGTATTGGGTCAGGACTGAACGAACCAGTTGATGGGACGTGTTGGTATTGGGTCAGGACTGAATGAACCAATAGCTGGGACGTGTGTTTGTTGGGTCATGGACTGAATGAACCAGTGGATGGGACTTGTGTGTTTTGGGTCAGGATTGAATGAACCAGTCGATGGGATGTGTGGGTGTTGGATGAAGACTGAGTTAACCACTGGGAGGGATGTGTCGGTGTTAGGTGAAGATTGAATGAACCAGTGGTGGCAATATTTTAAGTAAACCAAGACTGAAAATAATTGTTAACAAAAAATGATTCAGTCCGTAATTAATTTCACAGCAATTTGCAATAGAAAAGTAAAAGCCCTTTGGATCCAAGGGAAAATGGCAAGTGGGATACAAAATTGGCTCAGTGGCATGAAGCAAAGGGCAATGGTCGACGGATATTTTTGTGAGTGGAAGGCTGTTTCGAGTGGGTTTCCAGTACTCGGTCCCTTCCTATTTGTGGTAAATATCAATGATTTAGACTTCAATGTAGGGGGCATGATAAAGAAGTTTGCAGACGAGACATAAATTGGCCGTGTGATTGATAGCAAGGAATCTATCTGTTGACTGCAGGAAGGTAGGAATGGAGTGGTCAGGTAGGGAGAAGAGTGACAAATGGAATTCAGTCCAGAGAAGTATCAGGTAATGCATTTGGGGAGGGCTAACAAGGCAAGGGAATTCACAATAAATGGTAGGTTACTGAGAAGTGTAGAGGAACAGCGGGACATTGGAGTGCATGTCCACAGATCGCTGAAGGTAGCAGGACAGTTGGGTAAGGTGGTTAAGAAGGCTTACGGGATACTTTCCTTTATTAGCCGAGGTATTTTAGCCGAGGTATAGAATCTAAGAACAGGGAGGTTGTGCTGGAACTGTATAAAACACTAGTTATGTCACAGCTAGAGTACTGCGTACAGTTCTGGTCACCACATTACAGGAAGGATGTGATAACACCAGAGAAGGTGCAGGGGAGGTTTACGAGGATGTTGCCAGGACTGGAGAATTTTGCCGATGAGGAAAGATTGGATAGGCTGGGGTTGTTTTCTATGGAAGAGAGGAGATTGAGGGGAGACTTCATTGAGGTGTATAATATAATGCACGGCCTAGATTCAGTGGATAGGAAGCACCTATTTACCATAGCAGTGAGGTCAATAAGCATGGAGCAAAGATTTAAAGTAATTTGTAGGAGGATTCGAGGCGAGCTGAGCTGAACTTTTTTCACCCAGAGGGTGGCAGGGGCTTGGAACTCGCTGCATGAAAGGGTGTTAGAGGTAAAAACGCTCATCTCATTTAAAAATTACGACAGCAAAATGCTGCAGACGCTGGAAATCTGAAATAAAAACAGAAATTGCTGGCAATACTCAGCAGGTCAGGCAGCATCTGTTGAGAGAGAAACAGAGTTAACATTTCAGGTCGATGGCCCTTCGTCAGAACTGGTTGGTTCTGACGAAGGGTCATCGACCTGAAAAGTTAACTCTGTTTCTCTCTCAACAGATGCTGCCTCACGTTTAAAATGTACTTGGATATGCACTTGAAGTAACGTAACCTAAATGGATTAAGAGCTGGAAAGTGCAATTCGGCTGGATAGCTCATTTTCGGTTTGCACAAACATGATGGGCCATATGGCCTCCTTCAGTCCCGTAATTTCTATGGTTCTATACTTCTATGCTTATAGAGCGGCTTTAATAAGGGGAAAACACATAAACGAGAATTGAATGCTAAGCCGAAGATAGAGAGATTAGGTCGAGTGACCAAAAACCTAGGTTTTATGAAGGGCCTTAACAGAAGAGAGGCAGGAGGAGGGAAAGAAGGATTTAGGCAGCAAATGACTGAACATGAGCTCTGGGCGGCTGAATTCTTGGCCGCTGCTAGTGGAGCGAAGAGAGAGGAGGGTGGGCAAGAGGTCTGGGGTCAGGGGCAGACCATTGGAGTGGGAGGAGAGTTTGAATGGAGTTACAGGAATGCAGAGTTCGTGGTGGGCAGGGCCGCTGTATGGCTGGATGAAGTTACAGAGAGAAGGATCGGCAAGACCATTAAAGCATTTAAACAGAAGGATGAGGAGATTTAATATGAGGATTTGGGGCACCAGGTGCCAATGATCCGCGTTGGCGGTGAGGGGGGTGCGGGACTTGGTGTGGTGATGGGGCAGTTATATACTGCCGGGTGGGAATCATTTGGGAATCCAAAGCATCGGCTCTGGAGCTCATGACGTCTCAAGGTTTCAGGTCAAAGAAACCTGCTGCCGATGAACTGATAAAATTCACTTGGAAGACTCTCTCAGGGAAGCAAGTTCCCAGAATGCACCCTGGGTGCGGGTTTCCAAGCCCAACCCTAAGAGTGACCTGGAGTACCACCGCTGGCTGAGCTGGGGGAGTCCAGAAGGTAACAGCTTCCAGACTGGGCCTGTGTTAGTTGGTGAGGGAACCACCACAAGGGAGTAACCTACTTGACCTGATCTTCTACAAACTACAAGTCACAGAATGACTGTCCACGATAAAATTAGTAGAAGAAATGGCTGCACAGTCCTTGTGAAAACAGCATCCCATCTCCATCGTGTGGAGCTCCTCCATCAAGTAGTGAGGTGGAACATCCAATGTCAGAGGGATGGATCAGTTACCCCCACAATGGGCCTGCACCAGGGTCAGTGGGACGGATCAGTGACCCCAGAATTGATCTCCACTGGGCGCTGTGGATCACAAGCAGCAGATTAGTAAACCACCACAATCTGCAACCTAATGGCCTGACACATCCCTCACTCCATTATGACATTCATGCCATGAAATCAAAAATAAAAACAAAAAATGCTGGAAACGCTCAGCAGGTCAGGCAGCATCTGTGGAGAGAGAATGATAAAGTTAACAATGCAGGTCGATGACCTTTCCTCAGAACTGAGCCATGAGACCAATCGTAATTCAGTGTAGAGGGAGGTGCCGGGAGCAGAACCAGGCACACCTTAGATTGAGATACAAACCTAATGAAGGTATCACACAGTGCTATCTGCACACTAAAGACCAAAGGGATCAGGCTACCTGCAGAGTTATGTGGTCCCACAAGAGGGGATCAGAGCAAAACTCTGCAGTTCAATCATACCCAGTGAAGATTGGCGGTGGACAATTATGTAACTGACAGAAGGAGAAAGCTGCATAAACATCACCACCCTCAAACATAGGGAAAACCTGCACTGATAGCACGAATGGAGTTCGATGTGATTGAATGTCTTTTCTGTCAAATATGCTGAATGGATGGGCCAGGTTACTCCTCCTGAGATCTCCCCATCACAGAGAACAGCACCCAGCTAATGCTTTTCAGTCCACGTGATGTTCAGAAGCAGCTGAATGAACTGGACACAGTGAAGGTTGTTGACCCTGACAACATCCCGGGTGTAGTGCTGAAGACCTGCACACCAGAGTTCGCCGCTCTCTTCGCCAGCTGTTCCGGTGATGTCACTGACAACAACAACAAAAGCAACAAAGCACCTTTAACGTAATTAAACGTCCCAAGGTGCTTCACAGGAGTGTTAACAAATAAAAATTGTCACCGAGCTAAGTAAGGAGATAATAGGACAGATGACCAAAGGCTTGGCCAAAGAGATAGGTTTTTAGGAGCGTCTTAAAGGAGGAGAGACTTTAGATGGGGATTTCTAGAGCTATGGCCTGGGCAGCTGAAGCCACGGCCATCAAGTGTGGAGTGATTAAAATCGGGGACTGCAAGAGGACAGAATTGGAGGAGCGCAGGGATCGTGAAGTGTTGGAGAGCTGGAGCAGGTTACGGAGATAGGGAAGGGCAAGGCCACGGTGGGATTTGAAAACAAGGAAAATTATTTTTAAATGGAGGCATTGCCTGGCCGGGAGCCAATGTAGGTCAGTGAGCACAGGGGTGATGAGTTAACAGAACTTGGTGTGAGTTTGTTTATGGGCAGCAGAGTTTTGGATGAGCTCAAGGATATGTAGGGTGCAAGATGAGAGGCCAGCCAGGAGAGCATTGCAATAGTCAAGTCTAGTGGTACCAAAGGCATTCATGAGAGTTTCAGCAGCAGATGAGCTGAGGCAGTGGCAGTGTCGGGTCGTAGAGGTGGAAGCAAGCTGTCTTAGTGATGGTGCAGATATGTGGTCAGAAGCACAACTCGGGGTTAAATATGAAACCAAGTTTGCGAATAATCTGATTCATTCTCAGACAGTTGCCATGGACAGGGACAGAATTGATGGCTCAGGAATGGAGTTTTTGGCGGGTACCGAAGACAATGGCTTTGGTCTTCTACGTATTTATTTGGAGGAAGTTTCTGATCATCCAGTACTGAATGTCAGAGAAGCAGTGAGACCAATCAGAGATAAGTCATTGAGGGACTCCAGAGTTAACGATGAGGGAGCGGGAAGAGAAGCCATTACTGGAGATTCTTTGGCTATGACTGGATAGATAAGAATTGAACCAGGCGAGTGCAGTCCCACCCAGCTGGCCGACGGTAGAGAGGCATTGGAGGAGGATGGCGGGGTCAACAGTGCCAAAGGCTGCAGACAGGTTGAGAAGGATCAGGAGGGTTGGTTACCACAGCCGCAGTCACATTGGGGTTCCATTTGTGACTTTTATAAGTGCCCCTTCAGTACAGTGACAGGGGTGAAAAACTCATTGGAGGAATTCAAATATGGATTTGCAGCAAAGATGGACATGGATTTGGGAGGCAACAACATGTTCTATGATTTTGGATTGGAAAATTTGAGATGGGGCAGTAGTTTTTGGGACAGAGGAGATAAGGGTTGGTATTTTGATGCGGGGGTGTGATGACGGCAGATGCGTGGGGGAGGGGACAGTACTCGAGGACTGGAAATGGTTAACAATACTGGATAACATGGGGGCCAGGTAGGGAAGTTGGGCAGTCAGTGGTTAGGTGGAAATAGGATCGAGGGAGCAGGAGGTGGGTCTCACGGACAAGATGAGTTCGGCAGGGGCTGAGGCGAATGAGGGGAGAAACTGGAACAATATGCGTGTTCAGGGCTATGGTGGGTGTACTTTAAGGGAGGTTTGGCCCAGTGGGCTAGGGAAAGGGAGGGAAGTGTCAGAGGCAGCTGAACGGATGGTCTCAATCTTTGTGACAAAGAAGTTCATGAGGTCCTCACACTTGTTGTTGGAGGTGAAGCTGAGGACCCGATAGTGCTTTATGTGATCCAACCAGATCAGGCGATGAATGGTTAAGCTACTTGACTGCCATAGTCATTCATGTATGTGTCGCTTGGGCTTAAGGAAGTGGAGGTGAGGACCATACCAGGGGGAAAGACCAGAGAGAGTCAAGGTTTAATGGGGACAGGGACATCAAAGGTGGAGGTGAGTGCGTGATGGAGCAGATCGCTAGCTGCAGAGAAGTCGTGGTAAATGGAGCGCCAAAGACTGTAAAATTGGAATTTGAAATTCAGCGTGAGGCATGTCCCTCACCTAGTTTTCCGGTTATGATACTGATATCTACCAGACAAAGTGAAAGATTGCCTAGGTGTATCCTATAAACAAAGTTGTGGCAAATATGAAGAGATCAATTACTGCCCTTCATTTTTCTATGAATTATCAGTAAAGTGATTGAGGAGTCATAAGTAGTGCCATGAACTCACATCGACCCAGTAATACCCGGCTCACTGATACTCAGTTTGGGTCCTGCCAGAGGCACCCGAATGCAAACCTCATCACAGCCTTTATACAGACATTGTTTCAATGGGGGTCTAAGGGGGGAATTCTCCAATGGCTGAGGTCATATCTGCTGCAAGGAAAGTGGTCGTTGTTGTCATACCTTAGGGAAGTGTCCTCAGAGCAACTACCTCCAGCTCCCTCATCAATGACGTTCTGCCATCATAAGGTCAGGGGTGGGTCCACTCACTGATGATTCTGCCGTTTTTCAGCGCCATTCACAAAAGCTCCAACAGCAGGATCGGCATAACATCCAGGCTTGGGCTGATATGCGGCACGTAACAAGCCAGAGGCATAAGTATTAGTTATATTGATCAACACAAAGATCACCCACCTCCCCTTGAAAGTCACCGAGTCCCCAATCATAAACACTTGGTGATCACTATTGACCAGAAGCTGAACAGGACAAACCATATCAACACTGTGACTGCAAGAGCTGGGCAGGGGCTGGGCAGGGGCTGGCCAGGGGATGGGCAGGGGATGGGTAGATCATGGGCACTCTGCGACGAAAAGCAGGTTAATAGATTGGAGAAATGCTGATTTTGAGGGGCTGAGAATAGAAATTGGGATAAAATGGGCAATAATATTGGCAAATAACGATACAGAACAGAAATGGGAACCATTTAAAACGGTGTTCAACAGAGTGCAGGAAAAATATATTCCGCTAAAAGGAAAGAACAAACGAAACAATCTTGAGACTCCGTGGATGATTAAAGCGATAAGGGGACAGATGAGGGTAAGGAAAGAGACACACATTAAGTACATAGACAGCAGGGGAGTGTATGATAAAGGAGAATAGGAAAATATTAGGAGAAAAGTTTAAAAAATCAATTAGGGAGGCAAAGAGGAACCCTGATATTAAATTATCAAGGAACATATAACAAAATAGTAAAATATTTTACAGGCACATCAATTAATAGGAAGGTTGGGATGGAAATATGGCCATTAAGGGATAGTCGGGATAATACCACAGGTAGCAATAGAGAGATGGCAGAAATATTAAATAATTATTTTGCTCCTGTATTCACCAGGATGGTAGAACAGGTGGACATGACATTGGATGATGAGATTAGTAATGAGATAAATGCTTTCAAATTAACAAAGGGGGTATTATTTAATAAACTAATCAAACTCAAAGAGGGTAAAACCCATGGTCCAGATGGATTGCATCTAGGCATTTTAAAAGAATCTAGGGAAGAGGTAGCAGAGGCATTACTATGCATATTTAATAATTCGTTAGAAAATGGTATAGTGCCAGAGGACTGGCAGGTAGCTAACATAACCCCGACATTTAAGAAGGGGGATAGAACATGTCCAGGGAATTATAGATCAGTCAGCTTAACATCAGTGGCAGGAAAAAAATGGAATCCCAACTAAAGGAGAAAAAAGAAGAATGTCTAAAAACCAAAAATATAATAATGATTAGTCAGCATGGATTTCAAAAGGGTAAGTCTTGACCAGCTTTATTGATTTTTCTGAAGGATAACAGAGAGAATAGACAATGGTAATGCAGTAGATGTAATTTAACTGAATTTTCAAAAGACCTGATGAGTAAGGTCAGAGAATACGGTGTCAGGGGACAGGTGGCAGAATGGATTGCTAGCTGGCTTCAAGACAGAAAGCAGAGAGTAGGAGTAAAGGCTAGCTTTTCACAGTGGCAGAAGGTGTGTCGTGGTGTTCCTCAAGGATCAGTACTGAGGCTACTGCTGTTCACAATTTACATTAACGATTTAGACTCTGGAATCAATTGTTAAATTCGAGGATGAAACCACATTGGGGGGGGGTAGTCAATGCTGAGGAGGACTGCAGCACATTACAGGAGGGCATTAATAAACTTGCAGAATGTGCATATAATTTGCAAATGAAGTTCAACACGGATAAATATAACATTTTGGTTTGGAAGAATAGGCAGTTCACTTATCAATTGGAGGGTCCGAGTCTCGGTGGGGCAGAGGAACAAAGGGATCTCAGAGTACAAATACACAAATCAATAAATGTTGCGATACAGGTTAGCAAGGCCATTAAAAAATAAAACTAAGTACTAGGGTTTATTTCTAGAGGGATAGAATTAAAACAATAGTAGTTTATAGTTACTAGGGTCTTTTCTGGTGTAGCAGGGACTGTAGGTAGACTATACAAGCGCCTTAGAGATATCTTAAATTGGTGATAGTGAATTAATTTAAATTAATTAAAGGGTAAGTCATGCCAGGAGAGCCCAGCCCCGTGTTATGCTCCTCTTGCTCTATGTGGGAATTCAGGGACACTGCCGGTGCCCCTGATGACCACGTGTGCCGGAAATGCATCCAGCTGCAGCTACTAGCAGACCGCATTGAGGCGCTGGAGCTGCGGGTGGATGGGTTGTGGAGCATTCACAATGCTGAGAGGGACGTGGATAGCACGTTTAGTGAGTTGGTCACACCGCAGGTAAGGGCTGCACAGGAAGAAAGGAAATGGGTGACCACCAGGCGGAGCAATAGAAGCAGGCAGGTAGTGCAGGAGACCCCTGTGACCATTCCCCTCTCAAACATGTATACCGATTTGGATACTGTTGAGGGGGATGACTCACCAGGGGAAGGCAGCAGCAGCCAACTTCCTGGCACTGGGGGTGCTCCTGCTGCCCAGGAAGGGAGGAAAAAGTGTGGGAGAGCAATAGTGGTAGGGGATTCTATAGTAAGGGGAACAGATAGGCGTTTCTGTGGCCGTAGACGTGAATCCAGGATGGTTTGTTGCCTCCCTGGTGCCAGGGTCAAGGATGTCACTGAGCAGCTGCAGGGCATTCTGGAGGGGGAGGGTGAACAGCCAGAGGTCGTGGTCCACATAGGTACCAACGACATAGGTAAAAAGAGGGATGAGGTCCTGCAGCAAGAATTTAGGGAGCTAGGTCGAAGATTAAAGAGCAGGACCTCAAAGGTTGTAATCTCTGGATTACTCCCGGTGACACGTGCTAGTGCGTATAGGAATAGGAAGATAGAACAGATGAATGCGTGGCTAAAGGGATGGTGCAGGAGGGAGGGCTTTAGTTTCCTGGATCACTGGGTCTGCTTCTGGGAAAGGTGGGACTTGTACAAGTCGGACGGTTTACACCTGAACCAGAGGGGGACCAATATCCTTGCGGGGAGGTTTGCTAGCACTGCTGGGGGGGGTTAAACTAACTTGGCAGGGGGATGGGATACAGAGTAAAGCTATAGAAGGGGGTGAGTTACAGCCAAATACGGAGGAAAAAACAAGTCAGCTGGGAAGGCAGAGCAAATATGTGAAGGCAAAAGGGAATATGGCAAGGCTGGAAGGCATCTACAGGTAGACTACCCTTTATCCGGACTTCCAAAAACCGAAACCCTCTAAAAACCGAAGGTTTTTTCGTTCAGCGTAAGTCGTGCGTACGAACGTAAAAACCTTCGGTTTTTAGAGGGTTCCGGTTTCGGAAGTTCGGATAAAGGGTAAGTCATGCGCACGACCCCCCGCCGACTCCCCCGCGGACCCCGCCGGCCCCGACAACCGCCGACCCCGCCAGCCCCGACAACCGCCGACCCCCCCGCGGACCCCGCCGGCCCCGACAACCGCCGACCCCGCCAGCCCCGAGAACCACCGACCCCCCCGCGGGCCCCGACAACCGCCGACCCGGCCAGCCCCGACAACCGCCGACCCGGCCAGCCCCGACAACCGCCGACCCCCCCGCGGATCCCTTCGGCCCCGACAACCGCCGACCCCGCCAGCCCCGACAACCGCCGACCCCCCCGCGGACCCCGCCGGCCCCGACCCCCGCCGACCCCGACTGACTTACGCTGAGCATCAGCGTAAGTCGTGCGCACGACCCCCCGCCGACCCCCCCGCGGACCCCCGCCGACCCCCCCGCGGACCCCCGCCGACCCACCTTCCGAAATCCGAAATTCTCCTTTATCCGAAACTCGGCTGGTCCCGAGGTTTTCGGATAAAGGATAGTCTACCTGTATTTTAATGCAAGGAGTCTTGCAAATAAGGTGGATGAACTGAAGTTGTTGTTGAACACATGGGAGTATGATATTGTTGCTATCACGGAGACATGGTTGAGGGAGGGTCAGGACTGGCAGCTCAATATTCCGGGGTATAGAATCTTCAGGCGAGACAGAGGGGGGTGTAAAAGGGGAGGGGGTTTGCAATATTAATTAAGGAGTCAATTACTGCTGTAAGAAGGGATGATATATCAGCGGGTTCCTCTAATGAGGCCATATGGGTAGAACTTCAAAACAAAAAGGGGGCAAGCACTTTGCTGGGAGTGTACTATAGGCCCCCAAACAGTCAGGGGGAGATAGAGGAACAGATATGTAGGCAAATCTCAGGGAAGTGCGAAAATAATAGGTTAATTATAGTGGGGGATTTCAACTTCCCCAATATTAATTGGGATAGTCAGAGTGTGAAAGGCTTAGAGGGTGCAGAATTCTTAAAGTGCAACCAGGAGAGCTTTTTGAGCCAACATGCAGAAAGTCCTACAAGCGAGGGGGCGGTACTGGACCTAATTCTAGGGAATGTAACTGGGCAAGTGGTGGAAGTGTCAGCAGGAGAGCATTTTGGCGACAGTGAGCATAATTCGGTGAGATTTAAGGTGGTCATGGAAAAAGACAAAGACGGCCCGGAAATAAGGGTTCTAAATTGGGGGAAGGCCGATTTTAATATGATAAGGCAGGATCTGGCCAAAGTGGACTGGGAGCAGCTACTTATAGGAAAATCCACATCAAAACAGTGGGAGACTTTCAGAAGGGAAATAGAGAGAGTACAACGCCAACATGTTCCTGTAAAGGTCAAGGGTGGGACCAACAAGCAAAGGGAATCTTGGATGACAAGGGATATACAAAAATGCATTAGGAAAAAAAGGGGGGCTTTTGGCAGTTACAAAAGACTAAAGACGGAGGAAGCCCTAGAGGAGTATAAAAAGTGCAGGGTCATAATTAAAAAAGAAATTAGGAGGGCGAGAAGGGGCCATGAAATAACACTGGCGAGCAAAATAAAGGAAAATCCTAAGATGTTTTATAAGTATATTAAGGGCAAGAGGATAACCAGGGAAAGGGTAGGGCCCATTAGGGACCAAAGTGGCAATCTGTGTGTAGAGCCAGATGATGTAGGCGGGGTTTTAAATGAATTTTTTGTATCTATGTTCACTATGGAGAAAGACGATGTAGACATAGAAATCGGGCAAGGGGACTGTGACATACTTGAACATATTAGCATCGAGAGGGAGGAGGTACTAGCGGTTTTAGCAGGCCAAAAAGTGGATAAATCCCCAGGCCCGAACGAGATGTATCCCAGGCTGCTGTATGAGGCAAAGGAGGAGATTGCAGGTGCTCTGACACAAATTTTCAGAACCTCTCTGGCCACAGGGGATGTACCAGAGGACTGGAGAACAGCTAACGTAGTACCATTATACAAGAAGGGTAGCAGGGATAAACCAGGGAATTACAGGCCAGTGAGCCTAACATCTGTGGTAGGGAAATTATTGGAAAAAATTCTGAGGGACAAAATTAGTCTCCACTTGGAGAGGCAAGGATTAATCGGGGATAGTCAGCATGGCTTTGTCAAGGGTAAATCATGTCTGACAAATCTGATTGAATTTTTCGAGGGGGTGACTAGGTGTGTGGATGAGGGAAATGCTGTGGATGTGGTTTACATGGACTTCAGCAAAGCTTTTGAAAAAGTCCCGCATAGGAGACTGGTCAAGAAGGTAAGAGCCCATGGGATCCAGGGTGCCTTGGCGCGTTGGATCCTAAACTGGCTGAGTGGCAGGAGGCAGAGGGTGATGGTCGAAGGTTGCTTTTGTGACTGGAAGCCTGTGTCCAGTGGGGTACCTCAGGGATCGGTGCTGGGTCCCTTGCTGTTTGTGATTTACATAAATGATTTGGATGAGAATGTAAAAGGTATGATCAGTAAGTTCGCGGATGACACGAAAATTGGTGGGGTGGTAAATTGCGAGGAGGAAAGCCTCAGGCTACAGGACGATATAAACGGGTTGGTCCGATGGGCGGAAAAGTGGCAAATGGAATTTAACCCTGAAAAGTGCGAGGTGATGCATTTTGGACGGACAAATAAGGCAAGGGAATACACAATGAGTGGTAGGACCCTAGGAAGTACAGAGAGTCAGAGGGACCTTGGTGTACATGTACATAGATCCCTGAAGGCAGCGGAACAGGTAGATAAGGTGGTTAAAAAGGCATATGGGATACTTGCCTTCATTAGCCGAGGCATAGAATATAAGAGCAGGGAGGTTATGATGGAGCTGTACAAAACGCTGGTGAGGCCACAGCTGGAGTACTGTGTGCAGTTCTGGTCGCCTCACTATAGGAAGGATGTGATTTCTTTGGAGAGGGTGCAGAGAAGATTCACCAGGATGTTACCGGGGATGGAGCGCCTCAGCTATGAAGAAAGACTAAACAGTCTGGGGTTGTTTTCCTTGGAACAAAGAAGGCTGAGCGGGGGCCTGATTGAGGCGTACAAAATGATGAGGGGCATAGATAGGGTAGATAAAGCGGAACTTTTCCCCTTAGTAGGGGGGTCAATAACAATGGGGCATAGATTCAGGGTAAGGGGCAGGAGATTTAGAGGGGATTTGAGGAGGAACTTTTTCACCCAGAGGGTGGTTGGAATCTGGAACTCACTGCCTGAAAGGGTGGTAGAGGCAGGAACCCTCACAACATTCAAGAAGCATTTGGATGAGCACTTGAAATGCCATTGCATACAAGGCTATGGACCAAATGCTGGAAAATGGGATTAGACTGGACAGGGATTGATGGACGGCGCAGACACGATGGGCCGAAGGGCCTCTTTCTGTGCTGTATAACTCTATGACTAATAGTGAAGTTATGCTAAACCTGTATCGAACATTGGTTAGTCCACATTTAGAGTACTGTGTACAGTTCTAGTTGCCGTATTACAAAAAAGGATATAGATTCACTGGAGAGGGTGCAGAAAATATTTACCAGAATGATACCAGAAATGCGAGGGTATACCTATCAGGAAAGGATGGACAGGCTAGGTCTGTTTTCTCTTGTCTCTAATAGAGGTCTTTAAAATTATGAAAGTTTTTGACAGAGTCGATACAGAGAGAATGTTTCATCTTATGGCGAAGAGCATAAATAGAGGCCATCAATATAAGGTAGTCAGCAGGAAATTCAATAGGGAATTCAGAAGAAACGTCTTTACCCAAAGAGTGGTGAGAATGTGGAACTCGCTACCACAAGGAGTGGTTGAAGCGAATAGTATTGGTGCATTTAAGGAGAGGCTAGACAACCATATGAGGGAGAAGGGACTAGAGGATTATGCTGATAGATTTAGATGAGAAAAGACGGGAGGAGTCTCATGTGGAGCATAAATGCATGGAGCATAAATGGCCTGTTTCTCTGCCGTATATCCTATGTAATTCCCTGTAAGGTGTCATGGTGGGGATTCAGAATGTGTCTGCACACAGCTGGAACCGTGTGAACCTGCTGCCTTCCACCTGCTGTAAGAACTGAATTATCACCAGTTGCTAAAGGGATTATCAGACTGGAAATATATAAAGATTTCATGACTCGGTCCATCGTTTTTAATCGGCTGGAATAATTTTCACCAACAGGAGATGTTGGACAGTCTGTGCGGACCTCACCAAGATCTCCTGAACTGTGTCTGAAAAATGTAAATAAATCAGTTCAAACATAACTGAATAAACATTTTACTGGAACATGTATTACAGTTTAATCTTGTCCTGAGCATCTGGAGTCAGTGACCATGATGCAGAGCGGGAGACGGTGGAAAGTAAGACAGCTGCCTGGAGCTGAATTATTAGTGGATATTGTCCCATATTTCAGTGTATTTGTGATCTATCTGGCAGCGCTGGTTTCCACATATCATAGATATTAACTATATCCAGCGAACATTAAAACTCCTATTACCCCTGAACATATATTTCTGATCCGATACCAGGTTTCAGTGCAGAGAGCAGACAGCAGGCGGTTCAATTAAGAGAATCGATCAATAACATTTCTTGTGTAAACAAAATCAAATAACAGTCAAATCCTGTAAAAGACTTTCGGTGAAAGCAAGTCGAGAAATATACAAACTGATCATTTAACTGGGAGCAGTGAATCGGCAACTGATCAAACATGACATGGCAGAAACACGGTGCATTACCAGCCACAGAACAACAGAATTAAACTGTATACAATTAATAACCGGGTCTAAAGGGCAAGGGCAGTAAATACAGTAAAACATTGTTTACAGAAATAATTGCTGAAATAATGGCTCACCAGGAACACCAACAGCAGCGAGGAGCGGGTAATAAATCCGTTGAACATCGAAAACTGCCCACAGTACTCGGAGTTCAGGTGGAATCTCCCAGAACATGTAACCCATTGTCTGTGCGATCCAATAGTTGCTGTTTGTATTGGAGACCACACTCAGTCAAACACTGATGGACACACTGAAAACTGTCCCATTTATAGCCTGAGGGAGCTCTCCAGTGAGGCAATTAAACTACACACTGACTGGCATTAATTACACTCACTGAACAAACACGATGATAAAATCCTTTCACTCCATCACTTTCTATTGCAAAATATATTAAAAGCAACGTGGCATTCATACCAAGTGAGTTGATCCAAAACCAAAACATTATTTTAAACACTATTGTCAAAAACAGAAACAGTGAATCCCACAATCTCACAGAATGAATGTGAAGTGAGCAGCTTAATTTACATAATGCATGGTCAGTAAGGGTTCATGGGGGCTGATAATACAACGGTCAGTAAAGATAAGTGGGGACTGATAATGGAATGGTCAGTAAGGATACATGGGGACTGATAATGCAATAGACAGTAAGGATACACGGGGATCGATAATACAATGGTGAGTAGGGATACATGGGGACTGATAATGCAAAGGTCAGCAAGGATACATGGGAACTGATAATGCAATGATCAGTAAGGATACATGGGAACTGCTAACAAAATGATCAGTAAGGATACATCGGGACTGATAATGCAATGGTAAGTAAGGATACATGGGGGCTGATAATGAAATGTTCAGTATAGGATACATCGGGACTGATAACACAATTGTCGGTAAGGATATATGGGAACTGAAAACACAATGGTCAGTAAGGCTACATGGGGACTGATAAGACAATGGTCAGTAAGGAAACATGGGGACTGATAACAAAATGGTCAGTAAGTATACATGGGGACTGATAACACAATGGTCAGTAAGGATACTTAGGGACTGATAATTCAATGGTCAGTAAGGATACATGGGGACTGATAAGACAATGGTCAGTAAGGAAACATAGGGACTGATAACATAATGGTCAGTAAGGATACATGGGGACAGATAACAGAATGGTCAGTAAGGATAGATGAGGACTGAAAACAAAATGGTCAGTAAGGATACATGAGGACTGATAATGCAATGGTCAGTAAGAGTACATGGGGAGTTTTCTGCCCTCGCAGCGTGTTCCTATGCAGAGCTAGACAGATAGCTAACAACTTGATATCTTCCCATAAAAATCACAAGGCTTGACTTTTCTTGTAAAGCTTTACTGAAAGATTCTTATTGTAAAACTGAAATACAACACAGAAATGGAAGCACACATTAGTATACAAGCGCACAACTGATATGCATACACAAATTTAGGTATGCCTGAGCAACACAGTACATTTGGCATGTAAATTACCAAACACGTGGAAACACAGCTTACTGTGAATATACATTTAGCAAACTGGAAGGCATTCTCTTTAAATTAGCCCTGTACATAGTTGTATTTTGATGCACTACTAGTTAACCAGCTAGACAGAGAGCGAGCACTTCATGGCTAGCTGTGTAAGTTTGCTTACAGAGAAAAGTTAAAAACTAAACATTTTCTGCAACATACAGTGGACACTAATCATTTATAACTTTCTCAAGTACTTACAGACAAATAATATCCAGGACTCAGGCATGGGAACAATACAACTTCCCAGAGCATGTGCCGCTGTAGGTCTGTAGTTTACTTTACTGCACTTACTGTGCTTTACAGCACTTTACTGCACTTTTACTGCAGTTGCTAAGTACCAAATAGCCATTGGTGGCAGCACACAATGGAAATCGACCCAACTTACTCAAACCCCTGAATTAACTGGAAAACTAACATATATTGCTACCGAGAGACAGCACACTCCCCGCTTGGTACAATTCCATTGTACCACTACAGATACAAAATAAACCGAAAGAAAACGTCCTTTGGCTGCAAACATACTCAGAATCCGTTCTCTAGGTTTCTTCAGAAAGGAGGACTACGATCTCGGAGACTGGCCTCAGAAACACCTTGACAGTCCCCTCCTTGACAATCTTCACCTCCACCTTGCGGAACCTCTTGTCCCTGCTCGGCAGAGTTTTGACTACCAGTCCCACTGGCCATTCATTTCTGTGTGCTTGGCTGTCTTTCAGCAAGACAACATCTCTCACTTTGACAATTGGCTTGTCTTCTGTCCATTTCATACGGCTCTGTAGGATGGACAAATACTCTCCTCTCCATCTCTTCCAAAAAATGTCTGCAAGACACTGGACTTGCTTCCACTGCTTCCAGTGCAGCTCAGCCAAGTCAAAGTTTCCAGAGGGGGCTGAAATAGCACTCATCATTTGAGTCAGGAGCATCGTTGGGGTGAGGACTGCAGGCATGTCTGGGTCGGTGGACACCGGCACCAGGGGTCTTGCATTCATGATCGCCATGACTTCAGCCATGAGAGTGCTTAAGACGTCATGTGTGAGACGAGTAGGCCCCGTCCGAAGCAGCATAGCATCCAGAATACGCCTGGCAACACCGATGAGCCTCTCCCATGAACCACCCATGTGGGATGAATGCGGGGGGTTAAACACCCACGTGCATCCTTTCTTTTGGAGGTAGCTTTCTACCGCTGCATCGTCCGTGTGGAAGTCCAACTCCTTACAGGCACCCACGAAGTTAGTCCCTCTGTCAGAGCGGAGAAGTTTGGCTGGACCACGGATTGAGAAAAACCTCCTCAGTGCATTGATAAAGCTGTCTGTTGACATGGATTCGATCAGCTCAATGTGCACAGCTCTGGTAGACATGCACGTAAAGAGCACCGCCCAGCACTTGCTGCCTGCACTACCTCCTCTTGTGCAATGCGTCATGATGGTCCATGGCCCAAAGACGTCAAGGCCCACACTGGTGAATGGAGGCTCTGGAGTGAGTCTGTCAGCGGGCAAGTCTGCGATCTTTGGTCCTCTAACCTCCCTCGTAGCTTACGGCAGGTAACACACTTGTGGATAACGGAAGAAACCAGACGCTTGCTCCCGATTATCCAGTATCCGGCTGCTCGGATAGCTCCTTCTGTTATGTGTCGTCTTTGGTGAGCCACTTGCTCATGATAGTATCTCACGAGTAGTGTGGCAATGTGATGGGTGCGCGGGATGATCAGAGGGTGCTTTTCTTCTCCTGACAAGTCTGCGGATGATATGTGCCCTCCGACCCGGAGCAAACCATCTTCATCTGTAACTGGGTTGAGCTTATTAAGTGGGCTTTGCTTGGGGAATGTCTGTCCCTCTTCAAGGCATTTGAATTCCTCCTTGAAGACATCATGCTGGACAGAGCGAATGATCACCCCTTTGGCTTGTGAAAGCTCACTTGTGCTGGATACTTCTTTAGAACATTTCCATCCTTTGTGTTCTATGTTGTCCGAATTCCACTTGAAGGATGCTGCTACATGAATGAGTCGGGCTGTGATTCGGCAGAGTGTTCTCCAGCTTGAGAATCGTTCGAAGCGTTGTGAGCCCAACTGAGATTCTGAGGCTTTGGTGACCAGGATCGTAACTTCAGGCCGAATCTCAGTATCAGCTTCAGGCTCCACAAGGGTGAAGGGATTGGACTCAGGAGCCTCCTCTGTGTTGACATTAGACAGGAAAGAGGGGCCCGAGAACCAACTGCTTTGCTGTAGGTGTGCTGCTGGTATAGACATGGTAGCATGGTCTGCAGGGTTCAGGTCTGTGGAGACATAGCACCACTGGTCAGTGTGAGTGGATCATCTGATACGAGTCACCAGGTTGGAAACATACACATAAAACCTTCTTGTGGAGTTGTGGATGTAACCAAGTACAATCTTGCTGTCCATGAAGAACTTGACGGCGCCCACATCGATGTCAATCTCGTCTCTGATCAACTCGTATAGTTGAACAGCCAACACAGCTGCACAAAGCTCGAGACGTGGAATGGTGTGGGCAGGCCGAGGGGCCAACTTGGACTTCCCCATAACGAATCCCACATGGTATTTCCCATCGGTGTCAGCTGCTCTCAAGTAGGCCACAGCTCCTATTGCTACTGTGGAAGCGTCTGAGAAGATGCACAGCTCTCTTCTCTGTGTTGAAGACAGCGAGCCTGGAATGTAGCACCTCTCTATGTGCAGGTCTTTGAGAGCCTTCAAGGACTCCTTCCATAGGTTCCATTTTGCTTCTTTTTCTGGGAGGAGTGGAGCATCCCACTCACTCTGATCCAATGAGAGTTCCCGTACTAATGCTTTTCCTTGCATTGTTATGGGAGCTACGAACCCCAAAGGGTCGTACAAACTGTTGACTGTGGACAGGACGCCACTCCGTTTGAATGGCCTTTCTTCACGGGACACCAGGACTGTGAAGCTGTCTGTTTCCAGGTTCCAGGAGAGCCCCAGGCTCCGTTGAAGGGGGAGAGGATCCACTCCAAGGTGCAAATCCTTCAGATCCTTAGCACGGTCCTCTGCAGGGAAGGCTTCCATCACCTGTCCACTGTTCGATTCTACCTTGTGTAGTCTCAGGTTGGACTCTGCCAACATCGCTCTGGTTCTTGTCAGGAGATCTATTGCTTCTTCAGGTGTGGTAACCGAGGTAAGACCATCGTCAACATAGAACTGTCTCTCAACAAAATGCTTCGCATCGGAGCCATATTCTTGCTCACCTTTCTGAGCGGCTCGCCTCATGCAGTAGATAGCCACAGCAGGTGAAGGGCTGTTTCCAAACACATGGACCTTCATCCTGTACTCCACCACATTCTTGTTGATGTCGTTGTCCTCATGCCACAGGTAGCGGAGATAGTCCCTGTGGTCTTCTCGGACGATGAAGCAATAAAACATTTGCTGCACATCTGCTGTCAGGGCTACAGGTTCTTTCCTGAACCGCAGAAGAACTCCCAACAAGGTGTTGTTCAAGTCTGGGCCGCTGAGGAGTACATCGTTCAGAGACACTCCTTTACATTCAGCACTTGAATCAAACACAACTCGTAACTGGTCTGGCTTTTGTGGGTGATACACACCGAATGTTGGCAGGTACCAGTGTTCTTTTCCTTCTTCCAGAGGTGGAGCAGGCTCGGCTTGGTCGTTGTCCAGCATCTTCTGCATGAACTCTATGTAATGGCCCTTCAATTCTAGCCTTTTTCCAGTGTTCTCCTGAGTGAGCAGAGGCGCTTCATAGCTTGTTCCCTGTTATTCGGAAGATGGCGTCTGGGAGAGTGAAATGGTAAGGGTGCCAGCCAGCTGTGTCCATCGTCCTGGTAAACCTCCTCATCCATGATGGTTAGGAAAGCTTTGTCGTCCATGGATAGTGCTGGCTTGTCATCATCCTTGGACCTTTCAAACACTGAGCATCCTAGGCTGTCTGTGCTCACAGTGAGGCCTGCCTCTTCCTCACAGGCAGAGGAGGTTGACCTATGATGCTGCGTCATGCCATCGTAGTCTTCCGTTACCTGGATCCTGTTTGGGCATGGGCTGAGAAAGGATGTGCGACCCTTGTGCAACACATTTGCTTTATAGACGTTGACACCCGCTGGTTTGTGGACTGTTCCCAGGCAAACTCCACCCACGAGGACCCATCCCAGGTCAAGCCGCTGCACATAAGGAGCATTGTGGGGCCCGTTGATTTCCTCACGCAGCTTGTGCACCCTTAAGATGCATCTTCCCAAGAGCAGGAGGATTGGAGCGTCCGGGTCCACAGCTGGAATCTTGTTGGCAACTGGCTGTAGGTGGGGCTGATGGTGTGCGACCTCTGGGGAGGGAATTTCTGTCCTAACGTCTGGCATCATGTCACACTCAATTAAGGTGGGGAGGGGAAGCTGTTGTTTCCCATCCATGGACTCAATCATGAAGTTCCCAACTCTCCTACCCGTAGTCTCTGTTGTCCCTGCACAGGTTTTTAGTGTGTACGGAGCTGCGCTGGCCTTGACTTCAAAGAGATTGAAGAATTCTGTCTTCGCTAGAGACTTGTTACTTTGCTCATCAAGCACTGCGTACATTTTGATTGCCTTCTCCTTTCTCCCTGCAGGATATGCTTTAACCAAGCAGATTTTGGAGCATGAGCGTGGGCTGCTTGCATTTCCACAAACCTCTGTACACTTGGAGGTGACTGAGGAAGATGTGCTTTTGCTTTGCTCCCCGCTATCCTCTTTGTCAACCACAGCACTCTCAGTGGTTGAAGAAGGAGGACCTGGATGCAGGGCTGCGATGTGTTTTTCACTGTTGCACTCAAAGCACTTGATTGTCACCTTGCAGTCTTTTGCCATGTGCATAGTCGACCCACAACACCTGAAGCAGATGCGATTCTCTTTCAGGTATGATTTGCGCTCATCAATAGGCTTGTCTCTAAAGCTTCGACACTTTTTGAGTGGGTGGGGCTTCTTGTGTATTGGACACTGACGATCTGGGTCATCCACTTTATTCCCAGCAGAACTGGATTGGTTGACTGAGGGTTCGGCTGGAACATCTGTTTTGTGCACACTCACAGAGGCTTTATTGCTGTACTTTGTGGGTTTCTCTGTTCTCGAAGGAGCGTAACTGCTGGGGGTGGAGAAAGTGAAACTTGGATCATTCCTCACCTTTGCCTGTTGTTGGACGAACCTGGAGAAGAGAGAGAAGGGGGGATATACCACTCCATTGTCCTCCTTGTACTTGGATCCCTTAGCTATCCATTTCTCTTGAAGGTTGTAGGGGAGCTTTTCCACTATTGGGTTTACCCCACGAGCTGTATCCAAATACGAGAGGCCGGTCAGGTGACCTTCTCCCTTGGCACACTCCAGTTCGAGGAGAATGTCGCCCAGTTCTCGGAGCTCGACATTATCTTTGCTGGTTAGCTTCGGAAAGTCCTCAATCTTCTTGAGCAGTGCGTGTTCAATGACTTCTGGTGTCCCATAACAGTCTTCGAGACGTTGCCAAACCAGCTTGAGGCCTGCTGTGGGATTGTGGACGTGCGCTGAGCGAATTCTCTTCGCCTCTTCTGACGACTCAGTTCCGAGCCACTTTGTCATCAAGTCTAGTTCTTCTCTGGCTGACAGATTCAAGTCCTTGGTGGTACTCAGGGAGGACGCTTTCCATGACCAATAATTTTCAGGATGGTCATCAAATTCAAGAAGGCCTGAACTTAACAATTCTCGGCGGATAAGGTACCTAGCGAGCTCTTGTGCACCTTGTGGCTCGGGTGAGGACTGCTTGGCTGGATTGGCCGAGTGCTGTTGAGGTCTCTGCAGGTAAGCCTTACTTGTTTCTTCTCCTTTAAGCTCAGTGTCTCCAAAAACAGGCTGTTTGCTACTGTGGTGAGTAGCTGGTTCTGCGTCGAGATAGCTGGATGTTTCCTTGGAGAACAATTTGGAGTGTTGCTGGACATACTCACTTGTACGTTGCACTGGACTGAGGGGCTGTTCTAGAACATATGCTTCATGGCTGGGCTCCCCGCCTTCGTTCTCCTCACCTGCTTCATAAGCTGCGGCTTCAGCTTTAGCGGCAGCAGCAGCTCTCTGGTTTTGGAGAATGTGGAGACTGGCGTCGAGGTCAGCTCTCTGCTTCATCACCCTAGCATCGTTTTCAGCGAAGGACAATTGAGCCTGGGCAGCTTTTGCCTTGGCACATGCTTTGGCGGCTGCAGAAGCTGTCGATGACGACGGTCTGCTGGACCGCCGATATGATCTACAGGATGCTTTAGAGGACTGTGACATGGCATCGTTTGCTCGGAGAGGCTCATGCTTCTCGATTGGCTGGTCGACGTCCTCTATGGTATATTGTCTTCCTGAGCGTAGACTCATGGTAGCTGAGTGGTATCTTCTTGTGCTTGAGCCCGCTGTGCTGTTGTCTTTTACTTTTCTGCCCTCGCAGCGCGTTCCTATGCAGAGCTAGACAGATAGCTAACAACTTGATACCTTCCCATAAAAATCACAAGGCTTGACTTTTCTTGTAAAGATTTACTGAAGGATTCTTATTGTAAAACTGAAATACAACACAGAAATGGAAGCACACATTAGTATACAAGCGCATAACTGATATGCATACACAAATTTAGGTACGCCTGAGCAACACAGTACATTTGGCATGCAAATTACCAAACACGTGGAAACACAGCTTACTGTGAATATACATTTAGCAAACTGGAAGGCATTCTCTTTAAATTAGCCCTGTACATAGTGCATCAAAATACAGCTACTAGTTAACCAGCTAGACAGAGAGCGAGCACTTCACGGCTAGCTGTGTAAGTTTGCTTACAGAGAAAAGTTACATACTAAACATTTTCTGCAACATACAGTGTACACTAATCATCTATAACATTCTCAAGTACTTACAGACAAATAATATCCAGGACTCAGGCATAGGAACAATACAACTTCCCAGAGCATGTGCCGCTGTAGGTCTGTAGTTTACTTTACTGCACTTACTGTGCTTTACAGCACTTTACTGCACTTTTACTGCAGTTGCTAGGTACCAAATAGCCACTAGGTGGCAGCACACAATGGGAATCGACCCAACTTACTCAAACCCCTGAATTAACTGGACAACTAACATAAATTGCTACCGAGAGACAGCACAGGGAGTGATAATTCAAGGGTCAGTAAGGATACATGGGGAGTGATAATTCAATGGTCAGTAAGGATACATGGGGATTGATAATGCAATGGTCAGTAAGAATACATGGGGAGTGATAATTCAATGGTAAGTAAGGATATCTGGGGACTGATAATGCAATGGCCAGTAAGAATACATGGGGAGTGATAGTTCAATGGTCAGTAAGGATACATGTGGACTGATAATTCAATGGTCAGTAAGGATATAGGGGGACTGATAATATAGAAACATAGAAGATAGGAGAAGGATTAGGCCATTCGGCCCCTCGAGCCTGCTCCGCCTTTCAATGAGATCATGGCTGATCATCCAAACTCAGTACCCTGTCCCTGCCTTCTCCTCATATCCCTTGATCCCTTTAGCCTTAAAAAATATATCTAACTCCTTATTGAATATATTTAATGAATTGGCCTCAACTGCCTTCTGTGGTGGAGAATTCCACAGGTTCACCACACTCTGGGTGAAGAAATTCCCCCTCATCTCTGTCCTAAATGGCTTACCGTTTCACCTTAGACTGTGACCCCTGGTTCTGGACTCCCCCGACATCGGGAATATCCTTCCTGCATCTAGTCTGTCTAGTCCTGTTAGAATGTTATAAGTTTCAATGAGATCCCCTCTCATTCTTCTAAACTCCAGCGAGTATAAGCCCAATCGACCCAATCTCTCCTCATACGTCATTCCTGCCATCCCAGCTATCAGTCTGGTGAATCTTCGCTGCACTCCCTCCATGGCAAGAACATCCTCCCTCAGATAAGGCGACCAAAACTGCACACAATACTCAAGGTGTGGTCTCACCAATGCCCTGTGCAATTGCCGCAAGACATCTTTGTTCCTGTACTCGAACCCTCTCGCTACGAAGGCCAACACACAATTTGCCTTCTGAACCGCCTGCTGCACCTGCATGCTTACCTTCAGCGACTGGTGCACAAGGGCACCCAGCTCTCGTTGCACTTCCCCTTCTCCCAATCTATTGCCGTTCAGATAGTAAAATGCCTTCCTGTTTTTGCCACCAAAGTGGATAACCTCGCATTTATCCATATTATACTGCATCTGCCATGCATCTGCCCAATCACCCAACCTGTCCAAATCATACTCGAGTTTCTTGGCATCCTCCTCACAGCACACACGCCCACCCAGCTTTGTGTCATCTCCAAATGGAGTTATTACATCCAGTTCCTTCGTCTAGATCATTAAAATATATTGTGAATAGCTGGGGTCCTAGGACCGATCCCTGCGGTACCCCACTAGTCACTGCCTGCCACTCGGAAAAAGTCCCGTTTATTCCAACTCTTTGCTTTCTGTCTGCCAACCAATTCTCTATCCAAGTCAATACCTTGCCCCCAATCCCATGTGCCTTAACTTTACACGCTAATCTCTTATGCGGGACCTTATCAAAAGCCTTCTGAATGTCCAAATACACAACATCCACTGGTTCTTCCTGATCTATTCTACTAGTTACATCCTCAAAAAATTCCAGTAGATTATTCAAGCACAGTTTACCATTTGTAAATACAATGGTCAATGAGGATACATGGGGACTGATAACATAATGTTCAGTAAGGATACATGGGAATTGATAATAAAATGGTCAGTAAAGATACATGAGAACTGATAATGCAATGGTCAGTAAGGATAAATGGGGACTGATAATATAATGGGCAGTAAGGATACATGAGGACTGATAATACAGTGGTCAGTAAGGATACATGGGGACTGATAATACAATGGTCAGTAAGGATACATGGGGGCTGATAATACAGTGGTCAGTAAAGATACATGGTGGCTGTTAATACAATGGTCATTATGGATACATGGGCCTCGATTTTCATTTGGCCATGAGGCGGGCTTTTAGGCATGCGGGGGGTTAAAATTGCAAAACCTGGGGTTCGCGACCCCCGCTTGGTTCCTGCCACCACGCCATTTTAACCTCGGTGTGTCTGATTGACCTGAATCAGTCCCGCCTGCAACAGGCGGGAATGGTCTCTAGGGCCCTTAAACAGCACTGATTTGCTTTTACTATCCCATTTTAACAGGCCGCTGCCTGTTTAACCCTTTTCCCATGTAAAACGCGCCTCACACACTTCTCCAGTGTGAGTTCCTGTGAGACCCCTCTCGCCACCCTCACTCAGCGCTTCCTCAACTGAGGCACCTACCAGAAGCATGGGAGGCCTTTTTTTACTTCCCCTCTTGGCATTAGAGGACTTCCAAACCCATTTGCGAAATGACACACGCCACAACTGCAGAAGTTGCCACCAGAATTTTTATGAAAAACATACAACTGATGTAATTTTTACAAAATACACAACATTTCACCCAAGTGACTACCCTTGTGACTATTTGTGCTTTATTTTCCTCTTACGCGTGCTCCTATGTAGTGGTTCCACTGTGGCTTCAGCAGATGTGGATGCCCCTTGCTCACTTTCCTGCTGCTCCTTTCTCAACACCTTTGGCGGGCATCCTCTGGGATGGTGAGCCTGTGAGGGCATGCCAGCAGTCTGCTGCTCCTGCGGCTGTGCAGGGGTTGAGAACTCTATCTCCATTGGGTTTGGACTGTGGCGGGGCTCTGACCGAGGGCTCTGCAGTGGCATGGAAGTGTGAGCGCTTGGAGAGGAGACCCCACTTCCTTGAGTTCTGCCACCAACCTCCCTCTCATGGGTCAGGTCCACCTCAGTGCCTGCAAGTGTCTTGAGAGCAGCTTGCTGCACATCAGTGGGGGGCATGGAGACCCGTATCTGCAACGGCAGTCCTACACAGAAGGACTTCCATGAAGGTCTGGTTTCTGTAGTGTCCGTGTGTTGATAAAGACACTGAAGACAGGAGTTGGTTCATAGGTGTTTACTAAGCAAAGTCTGGGGGGGGTTCTAACGGATATACACAATATACAGGCTTATATAGCCCAAGTGGCCATTACCAGCATTACAGCACACCTGGGGCTCTTAAAGGCACATACACTACAATTCCTCCCCTTTTAGCTAACCAGTACATCATATTTTAAGTAATTATTAATTACATGTTATAAGAAAAATAATATACACATTGCTGTAGTTAATTAATTATAAGTCAGTCTCTCAGGGGGCTTCCTGACTCAGTCCGGATAACACCTCGGGGCTGTAGTAGTTTCTGGTGGTGTAGTAGGTTCTTTTGGCAAGGCTGATTTGGCTTGAATGCCAGTGTCGGGTTCATCGGGTTCCAGTATCACCGGATTGGAGGTAGATATGGGTATCTCTACTTCATCGTTCGACGTATAGAGTTGTGGTGTAGGTTGTCCCTTTTCGGATGACTTTATGATTTGGTCAGCATGGCGCCTTATTATGCTTTCTCCGATGTCCACGGTATACATCAGTGGTCCTAGTCATGTGCAGATAGTTCCAGGCTGTCATTTCTCGGTACGGTAGTCCCGGGCCAAAACTTGTTGACCTATCTGGAAGGTTCTAGTTGGCCTTTCATTCATGCCTTGAAAGTGCCAGTTCTCCACGTCCCTTCTGATGTTGGGCTTGACCAAATCCAGCCGGCATCTTAGGTTTCTATTGAAGAACATCATGGCGGGAGTTTGGTTGGTAACCATATGTGTTGCATTCCTGTATGCGAATAAGAAGTTATCCACCTTGTGCTGAAGTTTTATGTCTTCATTACCCATGGCCTTTCTGGCCTTCTTGAAGGTCTGGACAAACCTTTCAGCCAATCCATTGGTGGCAGGATGGTATGGGGCGGACGTGTATTGCTTAACCCCATTGGTTTTTAAGAACTTTCTGAATTCTTCGGACACAAATTGCGGTCCATTATCAGAACATATCTGTTCCGGCAGCCCATTCCTGGCAAATATGGTCCTTAATACTGTGATTTTTTTTCCGTGTTGGTGGAGGACATCTTTATTACCTCCAGCCACTTGGGGTGTGCATCAACTGTGACTAAGAACATTGAGTCCATAAATGGACCAGCAAAGTCGTTGTGCACCCTTTGCCAGGGAGATGAGGGCCACTCACATGGATGTGGAGGGGCTTGTGGTGGAGCGTTTTGGACCTTCTTGCATCCTAGGCAGCTCTTGGTCATTTCTTCGATGTCTCCATCGATACCTGACCACCATGCAAACGCCCTAGCTAGGTTCTTCATTTTCACTCCACCAAGATGCCCCTCGTGAAGCTCCTTTCGCACTTTATCCTGGAGTTTGGGTGGAATCACCACTCTGGATCCACACATCAAGGTTCCTCGGCACACTGACAGCTGTTCTCTTCTTTGCGAGAATGCTGGCAACAGTGGTTCGCCATGTGCTGGCCATCCCTTCACTGTTAAATCGTAGACCTGTGAGAGAGTCTGGTCATTTCTCGTCTCCCTTTCAATGGCAGAATTTGTTACTGGTCGACATTCCACAATGGTAGAGTGGAACATCTCTACTGGGTCTACTGTAGGTGCCTCTTCTAACATTGGCAACGGTAGACGCGATAAACCGTCAGCATTCCCATGCTGTTTTGATCCTTTATATTCTATGTTGTATTGGTGTGCCCCTAGAAAAAGGGACTACCTCTGTAGCCTTTTGCTGTCATAATGGGAACACCCTTTTTAGGGTTGAATATGGAGATGAGGGGTTTATGGTCAGTCAACAAGGTAAATTTTTGCCCGTGTAGTTAATGGTAGAATTTCTTCACTCCCCATACCAGGCTGAGTGCTTCCCTGTCGATTTGGGCATAGTTACGCTCAGCTGAGTTTAATGAGTGTGACGCAAAAGCTATCAGCTGTTCTGAGCCATCAGGGAATTTATGGGATAATACTGCTCCTATGCCGTAAGGGGATGCATCGCACGCCAGTCTGATTGGCAGTGATGGGTTGTAATGAGCCAAAACTTCTTCGGATGTGAATAAGTCTTTGCATTTATGGAAGGCACATTTACATTCTTCGTTCCATTTCCAAATCACTCCTGTTTGTAGCAGTTCATTAAGAGGGTGTAGAAGAGTTGATATGTTCGGTAAAAATTCATGATAGTAATTTATTAATCCCAGGAACGACCTTAATTGTGAAACATTTTCAGGTGCTGGGGCTTATATGACCGCTTCAATTTTTTCAGGTGACTTATGCAACCCTTCATTATTAATTATGTGGTCACAATATGATATCTGATTTGGAAAAATTCGCACTTGGGGCGATTTGCTCGGAGGCCCCGTTCTTTTAACCTAGTGAGCACCTGCTCCAAATTGGCAAGGTGCTCGTTGTCATTTTCTCCTGTTACAAGGATGTCGTCTAGGTAGCATTGAGTCCCCGGAACCCCTTGCAGGACTTGCTCCATAGCTCTTTGCCAGATAGCTGGAGCTGATGCTACTCCAAAAACCAGTCGATTGTACTGGTACAGGCCTTTGTGTGTGTTTATCGTGAGATACTTTTTAGAGGCCCCCTCAACCTCCATCTGTAGATATGCCTGTGCCAAGTCAATTTTGGTGAAACGTTTCCCTCCGCATAGTGAGGCGAAAATATCTTCCATCCTCGGAAGAGGATACTGTACTGTGTGAAGGACCGGGTTTACAGTCACCTTGAAGTCTCCACAGATGCGAATTTTTCTCTGTTCTTCAGATTTATCATTATTCAATGCTTTTTTCATGACTGGAACGATGGGTGTTGCCCACTCGCTCCAATCTATTTTGGATAATACGCCTGCCTTTTCCAATTTCTCCAGCTCTGCCTCAACTGCTGGACGAATTGCATATGGCACCGGTCTTGCCTTAAAAAATTGGGGAATTGCTGCATCTTCCACTTTTATTGAGGCGGTAATGCCTTTCAAGATTCCTAGTTTCTCCTGAAACACTTCTTTGGCGTTGGCCAAGATATCTTTTAATCGTTCAGGTATGATTTCATCATTGGTTTTTTTCTTACTGGTCACCGTCAGTGCCTGAATGGAGTGCCAGTCTAAACGTATCTTTCTGATCCATTCACATCCCAACAACAGTGGACCACCATCTTGTAGAATGTATAAATACAACTTTTGTATTCCTTTGCCGTTGTATACAACAGGCACCCTTATTTTTCCTTTGGGTTATACTTTCTGCCCCGTATATGTTTTTAAGATAATGGATGTGTCTTTTAGAGGTATATGCAAAAATATCCTCTCGTAATCCCGTCGATTTATTACGGTTAGAGCTGATCCTGTATCTAGCTCCATTTTAACTGGGGACCCCGCTATCATGAGGGTAACCCAAATGGTTTGGTAATCATCTTTGGCAAGTACATTATGTAATTTGAGACAGCTTAGTCTCTTGTTTTCGGAGTCACTATCGCACTTCTGCTCTTCGGAGCTACTGTCCATCATCATTTGTAACTTCCTGTACTTTCCTTTATTTTTTTTTTTTTTTCTATCCGTGGATTTATTGTATCCAGATTGGCATACCCGTGCAATGTGTCCAATTTTTCCGCATTGCCTGCATGCTTTGTCCTTGAACCAGCAGTCCTTCTGGTTATGGGTGGATCTGCCGCAGTGATAACATCTTTCGAAACCCTGTGTCATTTCATGGATGCCGAAGTCCTGTATCTTTTGTTTTATCTCTGCAGCTCCTCTTGCTGCTGCTTCGTATGATACAGCCATACTGAAAACTTTGTCCAATGTTAAATCTTTTTCAGAAAGCAGCCTTTTTTGTGTTCCTTCACTTAAGAGACCGGAAACGAATTTGTCTCGAAGCTAGTCCTGCCCCGAATTGGCAGTACTTTGATAGCTTTCTTAATTCGGTTAGGTAATCAGCGTTACTTTCATTCTTGTGTTGATTTCTGTTGAAGAATTTGAATCCTTCCGCTATCAGCAGCGGTGTTGTGTTTAAGTGCTTCTGCAGGGTATCAACCATTTCTTTAAAATTCTTGTCCTTTGGTTTGGCTGGAGTGATTAAATTTCGTAACAGCCCATATGCCTTTGCGCCCATTAGGTTCAGCAGTACTGAAGCTTTTTTTTCATCTTCTATTCCATTTGCAGTGCAATATACCTCTACTCTTTCCATGTACGTGGTCCAATCCTTTATTTTGCTATCAAAAGCATCAATATTGCCAGACTTAGGCATTTCAGAAAAGATATGGCACTTCCCGCACTTTCCCGCCGCTGCTGCCGAAGACAACGCTGTTTCCCGCGGTGCCCGTTCTTTTTTTTAAAATTTATTTACAGTTGGAGTCTCGTTCCTGCGGGACTTTCTCTCCAGGTCTGAACGCTGACCTGCTTGCCACGCCGGCCATCTCCCGAGTGCTCCCTCCCAGTCCGTTATTGCTTGCCTCCGATTTCGCTGCCTGTCTCAGCTGCAGAGCCAGCCGCTGGAGCCCCAGCCTGACACCCAGGAAGGGTTAGCGCAGTACCTGACACCAGCTTGGCCCGCTGGTGAAACCACAGCTTCTCTCACTTTCTTAAGTCTTCTGGACGCCCGAGGAATCGATGTCCTTGAGGTGCTGCCAAATTGCAGGTAAGTCCGTTTCCACTTCGTCGCCACTGTAGTGTCCGTGTGTTGATAAAGACACTGAAGACAGGAGTTGGTTCATAGGTGTTTACTAAGCAAAGTTTTGGGGGGGTTCTAATGGATATACACAATATACAGGCTTATATAGCCCCAGTGGCCATTACCAGCATTACAGCACACCTGGGGCTCTTAAAGGCACATACACTACAGTTTCTCTGTTCAATAGATTCCCATCGCTCCTCAAGAGATATCATTCTATTCTGAACACTCACCATGTTTTCCATACCCTGGCGACTAACCTCCTCCATGAGCCCTCCTCTCCTCTACCGTACCCAGCCTTACCACACCAGCAATCATTTCCACGTAGGTAGCCATCCTCTCTGTGTTGATGCATTCATGCGCCACTGACTCCACAAAGGCTCTGCTCCTGTTCATTTGGACTCCTCCATTCACTCCACACTCGCAACGACCCCGGAGACAAAACCTGCCAGATACTCCTGCATCTGTGCATGGAGTTCCATCACCTCTGCTCTTACAGATGGATCCAGAGGCAGAGGGTCCACATGCAGCTGAGCCGAGCTGGCAGAGTCCTGCGCCCTCCGACGAGGAGTCTCCACTGCAGTCCCTGTCTCCACAATCTGCTGATGCTCACTTGTGAGCTGTGATACACCAGTTGACAACTCTACTCTATGTCCCGAATGTCCCACCGAGGTGTGAGTGTCTGTGCTGGTGCTGGGTGCGCTTATTCCTGCTGACGGTGCGTCCTCAGAGGTTGCAGATTCCTCTGAGGAGTCTGGCTGCTCAGGCTCTTCCTCCTGCACAGTGGGGACGGGGCTCTCTATGGTCCTGTGGGGGTGTCAAGGAAAAAGTTAGAGATGTGATGCCAAGCTTACATGCACATTGCATTTTGCAAATGATCATAAGTCCATATGATGTAGCTTCAGAATCATTATCAGCGACTCTTGCAATGCCAATGAGAGTGATGGAAAACTATTCTGTCACCAGCTTGCGGGGATGCTCCTGCCTATCCTTCCCAAATGTCCATATCTCGGTCAGCCCCGGCAATCTCCAGAACGCCTTCCTCCCAGGGGGTGAGCTGGGCTAATGAGGGCGGCCCTCCTTCTGTCCTGGCTCGCTCTCTCCTGTTCTGTGCTCTCTTTTCCTGCAATGAGGGAGACAAGTGGAGGTTGAGTGAGAATGAAGGAGTGAGTGCAGTGATTGCATAGCATAGATACTTAGAAGGAGACAAAGATGGAGTGAGGTTGCAATACCAAGGGCCCTCCCTGTATGCTGTCAGTTGTGTTCAAAGCATCAGAGTGAGAGGGAGTGTGAGGGCTGCATGGTGGCATAGTTCTGTGAGTGTGAGCATAGAGAGAGAGGGAATGTGTAAGGTTGCATGAATGTGAGTGTCTAGTGGGATGTGCAGGAAGAGATTGCAAAAGCTGAGTGCTGGTGAGGAAAGGTAATGGGGATCAGATTGAGAGTGGTGGAAACATCAGACAGTACTTATATTTCCAGTGCAAAGAAAGTCATGGAATCTTTTCCTGCACTGCAACCACATTCTTTGTGTGAGCCCCAAGCAGTTGATTTGGTTTGCCACCTCTAGCCACACAGCCTTGGTCTGGCAGGGAGGCCACTTCCTCCCTGAAGAAGGGAAGAGGACCTCCCTGTGGGTCCTAGCACCATCCAATAATGCCTGTAGTGAAGCCTCATCAAACTTGGGCACAGATCTGGCCCTCCCGCTGGCGGTTCCTCCTGCCGGCTCCTGTGCCATCTTAATGGCAGAACAATTAAATATACATTTTGGTTCTGTCCTCACAAAGGAGGACACAAATAACCTCCCAGAGATGTCGGGGAACATAGGGTCTGATGAAGGGGAGGAACTGAAAGAAATCAGTATTTGTAAGGAAATGGTGTTAAGGAAATTGATGGGACTGAAGGTCGATAAATCCCCAGGGCCTGATAATCTACATCCTAGGGTACTTAAGGAAGTGGCCCTAGAAATAGTAGATGCATTGCTGATCATATTCCAACATTCGATGGAATCTGGAACAGTACCCATGGATTGGAGGGTAGCTAATGTTACCCCACTATTCAAAAAAGGTGGTAGGGAGAAAATGGGGAATTACAGACTGGTAAGCCGGACATCGGTAGTGGGGAAAAAGCTATAGAGTCCATTATAAAGGATGGTGTGGAGATGCCGGAGTTGGACTGGGGCGGGCGAATGTAAGAAATCACACAACACCAGGTTATAGTCCAACAGCTTTATTTGAAATCACAAGCTTTCGGAGCGCTGCTCCTTCTTCACCTGAAGAAGGAGCAGCGCTCCGAAAGCTTGTGATTTCAAATAAAGCTGTTGGACTATAACCTGGTGTTGTGTGATTTCTTACATTATAAAGGATGTAATAGCTGAGCACTTGGAAAACAGTGACAGGATCGGACAAAGTCAACTTGGATTTACAAAAGGTAAATCGTGCTTGACTAATCTACTGGAAATTTTTGAGGATGTAACTGGTAAAATAGATAAGGGAGAACCAGTGGATGTGGTATATTTGGACTTTCAGAAGGCTTTCGATAAGGTCCCGCATAAGAGGTTAGCGTGTAAAGTTAAGGCACATGGGATTGGGGGCAAGGTATTGACTTGGATAGAGAACTGGTTGGCAGACAGAAAGCAAAGAGTTGGAATAAACAGGACTTTTTCCAAGTGGCAGGCAGTGACTAGTGGAGTACCGCAGGGATTGGACCTTGGACCCAAGCTATTCACAATATATATTAATGATCTGGATGATGGAACTAGATGTAATATCTCCAAATTTGCAGACGACACATAGCTGGGTGGGCGTGTGTGTTGTGAGGAGGATACCGAGAAACTCCAGTATGAATTGGGCAGGTTGGGTGATTGGGCAGAAGCATGGCAGATGCAATATAACGTGGATAAATGTGAGGTTATACACTTTGGTGGCAAAAACAGGAAGATAGATTATTATCTGAATGGGAATAGATTATGAGAAGGGGAAGTGCAACGAGACCTGGGTATCCTTGTGCACCAGTCGCTGAAGGTAAGCATGCAGGTGCAGCAGGCGGTTAGGAAGGCAAATGTTATTTTGGCCTTCGTAGCGAGAGGCTTTGAGTACAGGAACAAGGATGTCTTGCTGCAGTTGTACAGGGCCTTGGTGAGACCACATCTTGGGTATTGTGTGCAGTTTTGGTCGCCTTACCTGAGGTAGGATGTTCTTGCCATGGAACAAGTTCAGCGAAGATTCACCAGGCTGATAACTGGGATGGCAGGTATGACGTATGAGGAGAAATTGGGTCGATTGGGCTTGTACTCGCTGTAGTTTAGAAGAATGAGAGGGGATCTCAATTAAACTTATAAAATTCTGACAGGACTGGACAGACTAGATGCAGGAAGGATGCTCCTGATGGTCGGGGAGTCCAGAACCAGGGGTCACAGTCTAAGGGTAAACGGTATGCCATTTAGGACAGAAATGAGGAGGAATTTCTTCACCCAGAGTGTGGTGAACCTGTGGAATTCTCTACCACAGAAGGCAGTAGAGGCCAATTCATTAAATATATTCAAGAAGGAGTTGGATATATTTCTTAAGGCTAAAGGGATCAAGGGGTATGGGGAGAAAGCAGGGACCGGGTACTGAATTTGGATCAGCCATGATCACATTGAATGGCGGAGCAGGCTTGAGGGGCCGAATGGCCTACTCCTGCTCCTAAATTCTATGTTACCTATGTTAATGTTGAAGGTTGGAAGCTTGCAGAAGAAGCAAGGCTTGCTGTGGACCTTAAGAGCAGCAGCAATAATGACGTCAAGTTCTGCGACTTTTTGACTGGAAATATTGAATTGCCAAGGCTTCCCACACGCTGGAAATCAATTGGCCAATTGTGGTAAATTTGTATCAATCTCACAGACCCATTTGCAATCGTGATGGAATCACTAAATTAGGGGAAACCACCAATTCCCCGCACCTGAATTAAAATTGACCCTATGGTGTTAAATGACGATCAGACCATTCAAATGCGGTCCATGCAAGTCACGTATAATGGATATCCTTCTGTCTGTAATACCACGGGACATTATTAATTATGTAGATGCGCTCGTGCAGAAAATACCAGGGAACGCTTTTAGAACATGCCAGTGCACGAATCGTTCCTATAATAACAGCCGTGGTTTCCTCGGTGCAATATTCTGTTTTCAACTTCTGGCAACAAATGGCCACAAATTGATCGAAGGTGAAAGCGACCGTTAACAAGACAGAACTGTCTCTTGATGCATGAATTAAAGTAATGCTGAGACTGCATCCGGGAGTAATGGACAGGAAGCTACCTGGAAAATAAATAATAGGAATCCAGTTTAATATCAAAGCAGTGATAATGACCAGGAGTTCCGTCACCGCCATGGACACCAGGTATCGAGTGATACATCTGGAGAGACCGGACTTACCTCGGGGCAGGATCACAATCGCCACGAAATTAACTGTAAGAAAGAAAGACTTGCACTTAATTAGCGCATCACCGGACGTCCCACAGCGCTTTACAGACAATGAAGTGCTTTTGGAAGTGCAGTTACTGATGTCAGTAAATTGGGATGTTTGTGTCATTGGTTCTGTATGGTTACAAGACACTAAATTGGGATTGTTTTTGTCTCTGGTACAGTCAGATCAGCAGCCCCAATCAACGGTGGGTTTGTTGCCCATGACTACGCCTCTATGCCAGCTTGTGAGTCTCATATTTACACTAATTTATTGCTGGGTAATATTTTATACGTATACATTTTTTGACAAATTTGTACTTGGTGTTAGGGTGAAACTGCCAAATCTGCAATTACTATTCATCCCTATTGGTCATGCCGACACGAAGAGTCATTTGTTTAGTGTAGGACTGGAGTACATGTAGGCCAGACCAGGTCGAGTGGGAGGTTCCCTTCTCTGTCTCACATTACAACAATGTAGCAGCTTTCATGCCTATTCTAATGGGAAATAGAGGAATGGCAGAGTCTCTAAGCAATTATTTTGTATCGGTCTTCACGATAGAAGGCACTAAAAAGTTCCCAATAATAATAGATAATCAAGGTGCTTTAGGGAGGGAGGAACCTAAAACAATGTCTATCACTGGAAAAAAAAGTAATAAGTAATGAGAAAAAGCAAACTAATGGGGCTAAAGCCCGACAAGTCCCCTGGACCAGATGGCCTGCATCCCAGGGACTTAAAATAAGTGGCTGCAGAGATCGCTGCAGAGATAGTGGATGCGTTTGTTATAATCTACGAAAATTCCCTGGCTTCTGGAGAGGCCCCAGCAGATTGGAAAACCGGAAATGTTACGCCACTATTCAAGAAAGGAGGGATACAGAAGCAGGAAACTATAGGCTAGTTAGCCTACCATCTGTCATTGGGAAAATGCTGGAATCCATTTTAAGGAGGTAATAGCAGTACATTTAGAAAATCATAAGTCAATCAAGCAGAGGCAACATGGTTTTATGAAAGGGAAATCGTGTCTGACAAATTTTCTAGAGTTCTTTGAGGATGTAACAAACAGGATGGATAAAGGGGAACCAGTTGATGTAGTGTATTTGGATTTCCAGAAGGCATTCGATAAGGTGCCACATAAAAGGTTACTGCACAAGATAAGAGCACACCGGGTTAATGGTAATATATTGGCATGGATAGGGGATTGGCTAATTAACAGAAAACAGAGAGTCGGGATAAATGGGTCATCTTCTGGTTGGCAATCAGTAACTAGTGGGGTGCAACAGCGATCAGTGCTGGGGCCTCAACTATTTACAATCTATATTAATGACTTGGATGAAGGGACCGAGGGTACTGTAGCCAAATTTGCTGATGATACAAAGATAGGTGGGTTAGCAAGTTGTGAGGAGGACACAAAAAGTCTGCAAAGGGTTATAGATAGGTTATATGAATGGGCAAACATTTGGCAGATGGAGTATAATGTGGGAAAATGTGAGTTTATCCACTTTGGAAGGAATAATGAAAAAGCAAATTATTATTTAAATGGAGTGAGACTACTAAATGATGCAGTACAAAGGGATCTGGGGGTCCTAGTATATGAAACACAGAAAGTTACCTTGCAGGTACAGCAAGTAATTCGGAAGGCTAATGGAATGTTGGCATTTATTGCAAGGGGTTGGAGTATAAAAGTAGGGAAGTTTTGATGCAACTTTTAAGGGCGCTGGTGAGACCACACCTGGAGTACTGGTCTCCATAACTAAGGAAGGATATACTTGCATTGGAAGAAATGCAGAGAAGGTTCACTAGGTTGATTCCTGGGATGAAGTGGTTGATGTATGACAGAAGATTGTGCAGGTTGGGTCTATACTCATTGCAGGTTAGAAGAATGAGAAGTGATCTTATTGAAACATAAGATTCTGTGGGGCATGGACAGGCTGGACGCTGAGAGGATGTTTCCCCTAGTGGGGGTATCTAGAGCTAGGAGGCACAGCATCAGAATAAGGTGTCGCCCATTTAAGACGGAGATTAGGAGGAATTTCTTCTCTCAGAGGGTTGTGAATCTTTGGAATTCTCTACCCCAGAGAGCTGTGGAAGCGGAGTCATTGAATATATTCAAGGCGGAGACTGACAGACTTTTGAACTACAAGGAAGTCAAGGGGTATGGGGGGAGAGTAGGAAGATTGGATCAGCCATGTTCTTATTGAATGGCGGAGCAGGCTCCAGGGGCCGATTGGCCTACTTCTGCTCCTGTTTCTTATATTCTTATGGTCTTATTTTATCTGATGCCAGCCCACAAACGTACAGATTTATTGTATTCACCTTATCTCAATAACATTGTTTTCCAAACTCTGAAGCACTCCATGGACAATTCTCACAATGCACAATTAATCCTGTGGTTTATACCTTCATTATTTTATTAATTCACCGAGTACATTCAGTGGATATGTGACCGGGTTCTTTAACTCCATTCTGAATTTACACTGAGTCACTGCATAAATAAAGGTGTTGGTGCAAGAACTCAACAGCTGAAGCATATTTCCGCTTTCTTGTAGAATAAATCTGGGGTCACTGAAGCCTTTGATTATATAATCATTTGTAAATCGCTCATAAAAGAACTGTACAACAAACGTCATCCACAACAGGATGAAAGTGCCCGAGATGGCAAAGAGTAAAACGATGGACTTTCTCCGGCTCTCCATCTCTGGGTCACTCTGATTCTCTCCATTGCTGTGGGCCCGGAGTCTCCTGCGGGCTCCACTGGCCACTAGAATGTATCTGACGGTCAGAGCATTGAGCAGCAAAATCAGAAGGAACGGGGCACATGGGGTCAAAATACGGTCGAACCAGTCAAACGCTCTCCATACGGGTGAGGTATAATGGATTTTCTTCAATCTGCAATACCACGGGACATTGTTACTTATGTACATGGGCTCGTGTATAAAGTACCATGGGACGCTTTTCAGACATCCCAGCGCACAGATTGTTCCTATAACTACAGCCGCCGTTTTCTCGGTGCAATAATTTGTTTTCAACTCCTGGCAACAAATGGCCACAAATCGATCGAAGGTGAACGCGACCGTTAACCAGACCGAACTGTCTCTGGATGCATGTATTAACGCAATGTTGAGACTGCACACCGGGGTGATGGACAAGAAACTACCAGGAAAATAAATACCCGGAATCCGGTTTAATATCACAGCAGTGAGAATGACCAGGAGATCCGTCACCGCCATGGACACCAGGTACCGAGTGATACATCTGGAGAGACCGCACCTTCCTCGGGACAGGATCACAATCGCCACTAAATTGACTGCAAGGTTAGAGAGAGATGAAGAATTAGAGTAAGCTCCAAAGAAGTGTTAGGTTGACCGGAATTATGCAAAAATAGCAGCTTTGTTAGCTGAAGCGACGAAAACAGTGTAATAATCCAAAGTAGAAGTGGGACAGACCGCCAGTTCGGGTGAATGAAAGTTAATAATTTTCATTTATAATGGGGATCCATAAGGGAACAAATCCAGTCAAACAATTTTATACGTTTCAAATGGATTAAAAGAGTGGACTGTGCAATGATAATTAAAATAACCCGTACCTGCCTGAGGAGGGACAGAGCAGCGTTTTTAGGAAAGATGTCAGGAGCAGCGCGTGTGGAAGTCCAGTGAAGGATCGAACCAATGGTCGGGGTTATAAAATGGAACAGAAGCCCGGGATTAACGTGTTCCCGGAATAAGGTTTATTAATAAACTAGTCACTTATTTGAAGGTTTCGAATTGTTGACCTTTAGCTTACCTTCAATAAGTCGATTCGTTGAAGCCAATCAGCGTAAAGTAAATCATTAAATCATCTCAGCAATTGATTGATATGTTGGATTGATTAATGCTGCATTTGTCAACAAATGGTTCACCTATCATTATTAATCAACAGTCAATGATTCACATATTCATTACATTCATCGGATGAGACGTTTAACCGAGGCCCCGTCTGATCTCTCAGGTGGACTTATAAGATCCCATGGCACTATATCGAAGAAAAGCAGGGGAATTATCCCGGGTATCCTGGCCAATATTTATTCCTCAATCACATAGGATATACGGCACAGAAACAGGCAATTCCGCTCAACCAGTCCAGTCCAACATCACTAAAACAGATTACCTGGTCGTTATCACATTGCTGTTTGTGGGAGCTTGCTGTGTGTAAATTGGCTGCCGCGTTTCCTACATAGTGGTTAGCACTGTTGCCTCACAGCGCCAGGGACCCGGGTTCGAATCCGGCCTCGGGTGACTGTCTGTGTGGAGTTTGCACATTCTCCCCGTGTTTGCGTGGGTTTCCTCCGGGTGCTCCGGTTTCCTCCCACAGTCCAAAGATGTGCGGGTTAGGTTGATTGGCTATGATAAATTGACCCTTAGTGTTAGGGGGATTAAATACGTGGGGTTACGGGGATAGGGTGGGATATGTGTTGGTGTAGGGGTTACAGGGATCGGGTGGGATATGTGTCGGTGCAGGCTCGATGGGCCGAAAAGGCCTCTATCTGCACTGTGGGGTTTCTGTGATTCTGTGTGATTACAACAGTGACCACACTTCAAAAGTACTTCATTGGCTGTAAAACGCGTTTTGACGTCCCGAGGTCGTGAAAGTGGCTATATAAATGCATGTAGTTCTTGAAAGCAGTCATCAATTATTTGTATATCTATGCGGACCAATTTGAATTGCAGAAAATTAACGCGAGTTAATTAATTTAATTTAGTTGCTGCAGCCATGCCTCTCAATTGATGCCCCTTTGTTTTCTCACAGGGTGTTCAGTTCTGAGACGGTCGGAAGACCACTTTCGCTGTACTCATCATCCGCCCATATGATCTGGGGCTCTTCAGTTCAGTCGTGGGGTTGGCTTTGAACAGATAGGCAGCGTTTCTGCATTTTGTACAATAGTACACCTGTTGGAATTCGATGTTTGTCTCACACCCGATGTACAAATTAAAGACATGACTGCGGATCTTCCACAGCGACTGAAGAATTACACTGTAAATAACTTGAATATATAGAACGCCAAGGCACCTGGGGGCTGAGAGCGCCCTCACAACCGCACCCCAGCTTGAGCCAATCCGCAGGAGAAAAGGGAAGATAAATCAGACAGATTCATCAATTACAGTAATGTGATAATACCACTGAAATAAAATATGAAAAACGTGATAAAAATGTATGAACACGGTTTCTCAGTGTGCTGTTGGTATCTAGCCTGCTTGTGCACTGCAGTGATATGATGTGCAATAAAAATTGTCATTTAAAGCAATCACGTTTCCCAGTCACACCCAGCTGCAACCGATTGCTCGGAGTCGGGCCAGGGGATGAGAGAAGGTGGGAACAGAGCTTAGATCCCTGGAACTGAGGGAGGTGAAATATTATTCGACTTGATTTCAACGCAATTGTTATAGGTACATGTAATTCAGTTTAAAAACACAAAGATATTTTTGTAGTTAAATTGTCTCCATCTATCCACAATCGTCCAGAAACAGTTAAACGGGAGCAAGGCGGGAGCTGGTGGATAGTTCGCCCGCTCCTCACAGCTTGGAGGTTGGAGAAAATGGAGACACATTTCGAAGTGTTATTTCGAGGTGGGTGTTCGGGTCGGCTTATTTCACTCTGCACCACTACACAGGCCGAGTACAACCATGAAAGTACCCTCTTACCCTCTCTCGATCTTTTCATCGCTAACTGCCATCGTGACATCAGCCGCCTCCATTTCTCTGCTCCCCTCACTCACGCCAACCTACCTCCCTCTGAACTTGCAGCACTCCATTCTCTTAGATCCAACCCTGACATTGTCATTAAAACTGCTGACAAGAGTGGTGCTGTTGTTGTTTGGCGAATCGACCTCTACTGTATGGAGACTGATCGCCAACTCTCCAACACCTCCTCCTACCTCTGCCTGGACCATGACCCCACTAGCAAACATCAAGCCACCGTTTCCAAGGCAGTCACAGACCTCAACTCCTCTGGAGATCTTCCCCCCGTGGCCACCAACCTCATAGTTCCCCAACCCTGCACAGCCCGCTCCTACCTCCTTCCCAAGATCCACAAACAGGACTGCCCTGGTAGACCCATCGTTTCAGCCTGTTCTTGCCCCACCGAACTTATCTCATCCTATCTCGACTCTATCTATTCCCCCCGTGTCCAGTCTCTTCCCACCTACATCCGCATCTCTTCGGACGCACTCTGCCACTTTAACAGTTTCCAGTTTCCTGGCCCCAACCCGCTGCTTTTCACCATGGACATACAATCCCTCTACACCTCCATCCACCATCAGTACAGCCTGAGGGCGCTCTGCTTCTCCCTTGAATAGAGGCTTGAACAGTCCCCATCCACCACTACCCTCCTCCGCCTGGCTGAACTTGTTCTCACATTGAACAACTTCTCCTTTGAATCAACTCATTTCACCAAATCAAGGGTGTTGCTATGGGTACCCGAATGGGTCCCAGCTATGCCTGCCTTTTCGTGGGATATGTGGAACACTCTTTGTTCCAGTCCTACACGGGTCCCCTCCCGCACCTCTTTTTCCAGCACATTGATGACTGTATCAGTGCCATTTCCTGCTCTCGCCCTGAACTAGACAATTTCATTCACTTTGCCTCCAATTTCCAGCCTTCCCTCACCTTCACATGGTCCATCTACGACTCTTCCCTTCCCTCCCTCGACTTCTCCATCTCCATCTCTGGGGATAGCTTATTGACCAACATTCGCTACAAGCCCACTGACTCCCACAGCTACCTGGACTACACTTCCTCCCACCCCGCCTCCTGTAAGGACTCAATTCCATTCTCCCAGTTTCTCCATCTCAGCCGCATCTGCTCTGACGATGCCACCTTCCACACCAGTGCTTCCGACATATCTTCCTTTTTCCTCAACCAAGGATTCCCCTCTACCGTGGTTGACACGGCCCTCAACCATGTCCATTCTATCTCCCGCACATCTGCCCTCACCCCTGCCCCTTCCTCCTGGAACCATGACAGAGTTCCCCTTGTCCTCACCTTTCACACCACCAGCCTCCACATTCAACGGATCATCCTACGCCATTTCCGCCACCTCCAATGTGATCCCATCACCAAATGCATCTTCCCCTCTGTGGTAAACCACTGTTTGTATTCCTGTTTGTCCTGTTTGTATTCCACTGTGTACATGCCTGGACATGCCTCGGCTGACTCCTCCCACAGGTCCGAGTATAAAGGTGACTGCTCCCCAGCCTTTGTATCCTGGACTGGTCGACCACTCGAGGCAGACCTCCATTCTGTTGTTAATAAAAGCCT